>NC_056731.1:1544068020-1544173020 GCF_019279795.1 Protopterus annectens | reverse complement strand
GATAGAAACCGCACTCTCCAAAGAACACAGCATCCTTGGGACTAGATGACATCCCAGGCTGTGCATTTCATGAACTACAAAATGAACTGGCACCTTGCCTAAGTGTCATGTTTAATCATAGCCTCACCTCAGGCTTCGTGCCCACTGAGTGTCGCACAGCTACAGTTATCCCACTCCACAAGTGGGGATCCACCCTGGATCCTGGGAACTACCGTCCCATCAGTCTTATGAGCCTGATCTGCAAGGGCATGGAACACATTATCATGGAACTTATAATCAAAGACATTGGCAACCTTCAAACACTGGACCCCATCCAGTTTGGGTTCGTGAAGGGCCAATTTTGTCTCCTGAACCTGAGTGACTTCTTTGAATCAGTCTCCAGAGCTGTGGATGAGGGAAAGGTGGTCCACACAGTCTATCTGGACCTCGCCAAGGCCTTCAACACCATCCCCCACTCTGGAGTCATAGATAAACTTACTAAGCTGTGCATAAATCCCTACGTCACTCAATGGGTTGCAAACTGGCTTACTGACACACACACTGTAAAAGTAGCTGACTCCAAATCCAGCTCCAGACAAGTGACAAGTGGAGTACCTCAGGCCTCATTCCTGGGACAGCTCTTGTTTGGCATCTACTTCTCTGAAGTACAGGCCAACACTAAGGGACTCTGGCTAACAAAGTTTGCAGATGACTGCAAACTGGGAGCCATTATTGAATCCCCAAATTATGTAGCTATTCTACAAAAGGGCTTTACAGAAACAGATGCTTGATGCCAGAGCCATGGGCTCAGGCTTAATGCCAAGAAATGTATAGTTATCCCCTTTGGGAAAAAACATGTACCAGTGAATTACCACATAGGTGGCAGTGCACTAAACATCGAAAGTGTGATGAGAGACTTAGGGACACAGGTGGACAGTGGTCTCACCTTCGATAACCACATCGCCACAACAGTCTTGAAATTCTTCTATGTGGCACACCTCATCATTAAGGGCTTTTCATCCAGAAAAAAGGTCATTGCCCCACTGTACTCATCCCTCATTAGACCCATTATAGAGTACAATGCCCCATTTGGTATGTACCTCACAAGACATCTGCAACAGCTGGAAAGACCACAGAAATACCTCACTAAAAGAATCACAGGCCTAAAGCAGATGCCCTATGCTGACCGTCTAAAAAAACTGCAGGTATACTCTGTGGCGTATCGTCTACTCAGAGGTGATCTCTGCTTAACATACAAGGCCGTGTCATACCCTGAGTTGTTGGACATGCTCTACTTAAAGAAATCCCAATCCCTTAGAGCCATATGCTCCAGGGATCTAAACCTTGTCATCACAATGAACAAACCATGCTGGAGGGATAGCTTCCTGACCCAGAGACTCCCCATACTGTGGAATAGACTGCCCATACATATCAAGCAGAGCTCCTCCTTGGCCCTTTTCAAAAGGAACCTTGACAATTGGATGGTAGATAGGAAGTTCACCCCGGGGATCATGTCAGTCACCCTGCTAGACAGGGGTCCAGGGAAGTAAATATTGTGGGAAGAAATATCCAGGGAATTGTTATGGCTAGGCTTGTATAGGCCCTAGGGCCAATAGCCTAGTACCAACCTATGAACCTATCAACCTACTATAAAATGATAAGGTAGACAAGGCTTCCTCAGAGATCAAGCACACACACACAAGCACACACACATATATATATATATATATATATATATATATATATATATATATATATATATACACATACACATATATATTTATATACATATCTTAATAATCATTATTAAACAGCACTAATATTGACACGAATAATGTTGACACCAAATGATTGACATTATGTACATCAGCACATTACTAAGCATGTGCTGAACATTAATCTCAGCATATGCAAAAACCTTAAAACAAAATATTAAAAAATATATCAGTTTAAGCAGGGGGGGGCAAATCCCCCTGCACCCCCACACCCCCTGCTAATTATATATTCTAACTCTGCGACTGCACAGTTCTTGGGGAAAGGGTAAATTCCTAAACTCCAAGAAGCATCTGATCTGCTACTTTTGTCAACAGGTGTTAAGAGACCTATTGAAATTACTTACAATGTATATCAGGCTTATAATTTAATACAACTCATTATTTTGTACATATCCTGGAGGTGACCACTCCATATTCAAAAGGGTTAAAGAACATTTGGTAAAATAATTATGGAGTATGGGACAATCAAATACCAGGAATGTTTAGCTTAATTTAGGTTATTTTCTATCAGTTATCACTGGTTAAGTGGCTGACTTTGCCTAGTATATCATGTACTTCATGATGAAGTAAAATGGCTTTTTGTTCATTATTGAGTTGCTGCAATCTGGACAACCTTCTTGTAGGGCAAATTATACCTTTCCAATAGCAAAATGCAGAGCCACTTTTAGATCAAGGTTAATAGCCCAGTTTTGTGAATCATGGAGCAGATTGCCATTGACAGTACTTAAAGTACACATAAAAACATTTTACCTTTTATTTTCAAACCTATAACCCATGACCTCAAAGTGAAAGCCAGTTAGAATATTTACAGACTTGTCTTGATTACTAAAATGTCCAAAATGGATGTACTAGAAATGAAACAAAGTAAAACTTTTTTATAACTTACAATCAAAAGAGAAGAAGGAAATAAGCAGCTTGCCAAAGTGTTGCTGGATATTGATGTTATAATACACACACACATAGGGTTGTAAGGCTCCTCAATAATAATGCTATGCCAAAACCCTGATTGTATTCATAATGAAATACTAATCTAAAACATATTATTAGCCCTCACTCAGCAAATTATCCTAGAATACTCCAGATTTGGAACTTAATATATTATTACAAGTTAACCTGATGATTAACCCATGACATTATTTGGAATGAAATTTGATGGCTTAGTGAATAGTGTGTATCTTTTTACTAGCAAGAATAAAGGTAGATAACACAACTAAATTTGACTACGATAAGTAAGTACATGAATCTGCAAATCAGCGACTGAAAGAGTTCCATGTTTCACAGCTTGACACATGCAAAAGCACTTTTAAATATTTAATACCTGTAGTAACCTAGCCCTATCATACTGCTTTAAAATGGTTTTACCCATCTGCAGGAAAGGAAATTCCATGGATTCATACAAGCCCACTTAATATTTGGTAACAAGTACTTTTGTGTAATATGACTCTAGAGAAGACTGGTCAAACCTGAAATGCCAAGCCACATCCAGTGCTACTAGTATATAGGATGAGCACCATAAACTACAATATAATAGTACTCGGAGAAGCATGCAATAAAGTCACAGGATCACAGTAGTATAGCAAATTATTATGTATGAATAAATTTAGAAATGGAGAAGTACCACAAACTCAGAAATTATACGACAACCCCCCCCCCCATTAATATTCCAAAACGTGCACACTGATTGGTCAGCGTGCCCACTGTAAATCAGGCTTATACTAATGGAAAAAGGTCCAGTCGCCTGGACTTTTCCATTAGTATGTCTTTTTTTTTTTGTTGCACAGCAACAGAAAACGGAAGAGCTCCGTTGCTATCTCGCTATGTTAAATGAGTTTAACATAGTGAGATATCTTAAAAAAAAGCAACAGAGATCTTCCTTTCTCCATTGCTTTTTTAAAGCTATCTCGCTATGTTAAACTTATTTAACATAGCGAGACAGCTTTAAAAAAAGCAACAGAGAAAGGAAGATCTCCGTTGCTTTTTTTTAAGATATCTCGCTATGTTAAACTCTTTTAACATAGCGAGACACCTTTTAAAAAGCAATGGAGATCTTCCTTTCTCCATTGTTCCACACACAGCTCTGATGTACTGCGTAACCATACGCATGCACAGTACATCAGAACTGCCACAAAATACTGGACAGCTGTGTAAGGGCAACAAGGAGGCATTATACAATGCCATTATTTAAGAAAAGTAAGTATTTTTTTCTTAAATAATGGCATTGTATAATAGCAATAACCCACTTCTGGGTGTGGGTAATGCTATTTACCCACAGTTGTCTTTGTTTGGCCACTCGGGCTTCGCCCTCATGACCAAACCACACCAACCACGGGTAAATCCAGCATTACCCACACCCAGGAGTGGGTTATTGCTTAATTATTATATTTTTTTCTGTGCTTAGAGAATAAAGATGAGATTACTTATGACTAAGCAAGACTGATGGAGGATCCATTTAACAGCAAAACATGTACCTCATGGTAATATTCAATAATAGCTGCACATGTACTAAAGATTCAGGATCCATTGAAATATTGTTATACTGGCACAGGTATACCTCAATAAAAATAAAGAAACAAAACATTCAGGCAGCATAAAGGTTTCTGAATAGACAATAAGTTTGCATGATTTCTGACAATAGTTCATTGTTTAAGGCTTGATAATCAGTTCCATTCAATAAAAACTACAAATTTGGTAGATAATATTTTATAAATCTACCAATAACAATCTAGTACCTTTTGTTTCAACATGTCGTATTTATTTTTTCTAGTTCATTCTCTTTAGTAACCTGATATGTGCATCCCATTTCCCCTTGCACAAAGCACTTCTGTTTTATCTCATGAGAGCTCTGTCCAAGGTTACCTCATCTCTTAGTATACCTTTTTTTAGATTTCTGGTTCTCCCTACATTATTTGCCTTCTGTTTTAAGGTGTATCAACACTTCTGTTCAGAATAGTTTCCTTTTCAAGTTGTGTTCCTTTTACCTTCATACCACCCTCTTCCTTACTTTTTCTTCCCTATGATGCCATGAAAAGGGAATCTTAGAATACATTTCAATTACTTTTGCTTCTGTCTTGTAACTAATAATTATTTGTTGTCTAGAGTCCTGATTTTACTGTTCTGCACTACAGAAGTTGGTTTAGAAATCTAGTCAGGAATTTTACATTCCTGCTTAACTATACAAGTGTTACATCTTTTGCAGGTAAACTCCTCTTCTGCAATACTCACCTGGTAAACACAATTTTCCCCTAATAAAGCTTTCTGTTTAATTTGATTGAAAGTTTAGAATTCTGCCCAGGTGGTATGCTTTCCTTTCTTCCTGCATTTTCTTCTTTAACATCAGGTCTCTCAGTTACATATTATGTCCCTTCAGTATTATTAGTTTCTTCCATTTCTTGCCTACAATATAATCAAACTGTAGCAAAATTTCTATTTTTTGCTTTGTAATACTTACTGTCAGACTGCACTGGTTTAGCATGTGATGCTCTTCTTCCATTGATTTTACTCTGGTATGCTGCTCTGTCCTAGCAGGCTGTTATATTTTAGTGTTACTTATTTCTACAGGTTTCACTCTTGCAAATTACATTGTCACACCAGGCTGTAATATTATGGTATGCAACTCTTTTACTTATGCAATTTCTACTCTTTGAGGTTGTGCTCTTAGGCTGTAACAAAGCATGCAAGATTGTTTTTTTTTTTCAGTTTCTATGCAAACCCTCTTCTCTAATTTTACTTCTGGATCTCCATATGTTTGTCACTGCCTTGTCCTCCATTCTCCATATTCATATGCTGAATAGGCATATCAAGATGGAGCAGCACAGTGAAGCAGTGGATGACATTTTCACCATCCAGTAAGAGGTTCCACAGTGCTCTGCTAGATGACTTCTGTACAGTATCTGCATGGCCTTGTGTTTGTGTGGTGCTCTAGTTTCCTCCCACATTCCAAAGTCACGAGGTAGATTAGTGATTTCTAAATTGCTCCTGCATCTACATGTTTAAGTGTTATACAGAACAAAAGGTCTGGAAATCTACTTCTGTTTCCCCCTTTGTCTAGGAAACTCCATGGATGACAGTGGCTGTTAATAGTCATTACAGGAGTCAAATGTGACTCATAAGCATGGGATTATGGATATTGGTCTGTTGCTCTCTCTTACTTTCTTTCTCTATTTCATGTTACATTTATCAGTTTACCACACTGTGTCTTTGGATTATCATTCCTCCCATATTTTCTGTTATGCTTTGAAATGAAGGATATCTTTTCCTATTAAGTTATAGCTCAAATCAGAAGTAACAGCCATCAAATATAACAATTTTCTCAATGATGTCTCCATTTCTATACACATAAGGGGATACTCCACTATCTCATTTTAATAACCTTATGATTATACTCAGTGAACATTTGATAAAGTGAATTGTGCTTTCAGAATCCTGTAGTGCTTGAACCTCTCCCTTCTAAAAATACAGTACATTTTACAAGTTTGGTTTTAATACAGTAAGACTGGGATGCCTCCCTTAATATAAATGTGGAGACAAACGTATTTAAGTATTCATTTCAGTGTTCAAATTAGCATTCTCTTTACAGAACTTAGTAGTGTGTCTGATTTCTCCAAATTAGAATATTATTTAATGTACTCTGTTTTACTGAAAATAGTATATGCCCACCAAAAAGTTTAGTCTTTAATAACAGACACTGCACATTTAAATATTTTGTCATTAACTGGTAAATAATTTGCAGTTATTAATTTATTCTGCTTTTCTATTACATAATAGCCAGTCTCTAGACGAAGCTCTTTTTAAATGTGTTTACTGCTAAAAAGTGCAACATTTCATTTTATTGGTGCTGTCAGATTTAAAGAAAAATCTTTATCATATGTTATGCACTTACCAGTTTTTCTAAATTAGAAGTCTGGTTAGAGAATTTTACAGTTTGTGTCTCAGGGTTATATTAGTACTAAAGGTTCTGCATCATATCTCAGACTGTTATCTCATTTGAGTCCAAATGTGGTGTGCTTTGTCCTGACATGGTATTTTTGTTGACCAGGCTTACTAGTCAGTTGGTAAAATGGTCACAGCTGTTGGTCAGTCCTTGTCTGTGAATTCACAAGTCCCTGACATAATTCCATCTGGGTTTCATTTAAGCAGCAGAGGCATGCAGTCACATTTTCTTCAGGGAAAGGGAAAAATTCTTCCCCTGAACCAGGAACACGTGATTGTTTTCTCTTTACAGTGAAAAAAAAAGGATTTCTATGAGCAGGTACACTTCACAACCGCAGCTGTGTTTGTTCAATCATTTAAAATCAGTCATAAGACACATATTATTCTCTCTTAATAAAATGAGTAACTATACTGACTTAAATGTGTTTTCTTATGAGAATTATGACATATGTTTCAAACTGAAATTCATGCTGTTCTCCTCAGGATATATTAAACCATTGGAGACAAAACATATGCAGCCAGAAACACTTGTCCCACTTAAAGCAGTAGTAGAATGATCAGGCTTTGTAGATTACAGATACAAAGTGTGGACAGGAGGATTCATAAAATTGACAAACAAGCATAAGCCACAGTAGTTTAAGCCCCACTAATATGTCTTTGATAATGTGTGCTATTCATGAGCACTGATATGCAATGTGAGCAAAGCTTTGTACATGTTCATAAATTACACACAGTAACCAAAGTGTAGCAATGAGAAAGGATAATGAGCTAAACAGACTACCAAAACAGCACAGTAATATACCAGATCCATTATCTATCACATACTCCACTTTATCTGTGAGTGAAGCCCCTTCAAGACTCAATGTATAAAATTAACTGTTACCAGATAGTACAGACTCATAGCACAGCCTGTTATGCAACACACCTACACATGTGCATTCACACACACAAATAGCAGAAAGCAATGTTCTCTCTCTCTATATATATATTATATATATATATATATATATATATATATATATATATATATATATATATATATATATATATATATATGGGATCCATACTGTTGCTCAAAATCATAGGTTAGTTAGTACTAGGCTAACTGCCCTTGCAAGCCATTTTAAACCTAGACAATCATCCTTTGTGAGACTCAAACCCTGTACCTTGAGTTTGTAAGGCAAACACCTCAACCATTAGGCCACCCTTCATGTTTACCCAAAAGGTAAATGGCCAAGGACAGTTTCGCGAAAGTGCATTTCTACAGGAAATGCCACATCCTCCAGGTGCTGAAACTGCTTGGATCAAGCAACATTATTCATTATTGTCACTGCTCTTCACATTCCTTAATCTGAGTCCAACTGTTACTGTTTACCTTTGTTTAGACAAACTCTGGGATTCATTAAACCCTACAGAGAGTGTAGGAATAGTGCAGCAGCTGCTGCAAGGAATATGGCCGCTGAGCTATTCAGCAAACAGCTAAATTGACGTGCACCAGCTTGGCAGCACTATACCTGCACAGACACCACTGCCTAATGCTAATTACCTCATTTGTTGGTGAAAACCATGCAAATGAGGTGAATTAGCAATTCAGCAAGCAGGCAGGTGTCCGTGCAGGAATAGTGTAAGAAGCAGAAATGTGTTCAGTTACTAGCTGAACACATTTCTGCAAATTAAAAAAGGGGGGACATGACAGCTCGTAATAAAGCATATATTATATCTAGTAGGCATGTCAATGGCTAAATATATGGCCATTGGCATGATAAATAGTTTCAATTCTTGTAAGTAAAACTTTTATTTATTTTTTGGCTGTTCTCGGGCGTTTAAGTGTAGGACAGTGGCGTGCAAACAGGATTGTGCCAAAAATAAGAAAAAAGGTGGAAAAAAATCAATTTTTTACAGAAATCTGCATTTTGCCATTATAGTCAATGGCATGCAGAATGGAAACAATACCAGTGAATAGTGCTTGCTAAGGAGAAAGGCCCATTGTAAGTGTGGTAACTATGTAGTAAGGCAGTGGTGTATGCAAATGAGGGGGGTTATACTGAATCACAAATTTCTTCTATGTGTCAGACTGCACCTAACAGTGTAGGTGCTCTATCACCACCGTGTAGACAGGAGGAGCAGCTAACATGAAAAGGGGGTGTGTCATGCTTGCTGTAAGCACATTGGAGCTCAGTGGCCCGTGTTTGCCCTTAGCTAAGCACAGCTAAGAAAGGGTGTGTGTCTGAGGCTGTATTGTCTTATTCCATGAAATTCAGAGTGTGTTTACACCCAGGGTGGGCCAGTTCTGCTTAAAACTGTTTACTTTAGCTAAATGGGTGTGTGGCATGCACCAGGCCCAAAAAAAAAAAAAAAAACAACAGAAATAACAGAACTGTTTACAATTGAGCACTGGGTATGTGTGGCGTACATCAGGGCTTAAATGGGGAGGAAATGGGAAGGGGAAACAGCAGAAGGAAGGCAATCAAGGAGAAATACCATAGCTGGCAGGTGGAATGTATCAGAACCAGCCAATTACAAAGGCAGCAGCCCACCAAACTTCTATAAACTATGCTAACACCTTTCAGTCTGTTTTTTTCCCACAAACTCTACACCACTGGTGTACACATTCGGGGGAATTTTAAACTGACAAATCTAACAAAACATGTTAGGGGCTGCTGTTGGTCTGATCTATCAGTATGTGCTAGAGACTGAGGGTGGTGAGGAGGATAATGCTGACAACCAACTCAGACCGAGGAGGAGGAGAAGAGTGTTCAGACCCAGGGTAACCTACCAGGGGCTACATGATCTGGAGGTAGTAGTGCCACAGGGTGGACAGGGACATACTTCAGCAACTTGTTGAGCTGTGCTGGCCTCGCCTCAGACCCAAAATCAACAGAAGGGAACCCATCCCAGTGGATACCAAGGTATGAGTAGCCTAAAGAATATTAGCTACAGGTACTTTCCAAAGACCAACTGGGGATATCATAGAGGTCTCACAGGTATCTGCGTCCAGGATACTCCACAAGTTCCTGGATTTCATGCGACCACATGCCGCTGAGCACATTTACTTCTTGAGCACCCATGAGGAGAAGACCAGCAGTATGCATCTCTTCCACCATGTAGCAGAATATCCGGAGGTACTGGCTGCCATAGACTGCATGCACATCCACATCAAAGCAACACCCGATGACCAGGGTAGGGTCTACCTAAACTGCAAGGAGTTCCACTCCATCAACTGCCAGGTCATTTGTGATCATGAATGTGTGTGCTGGCAGCCCTGGAAGCTATCATGACACCCACATCTGGCATTTGTCACAGCTGTATTGGGCATTTGCCAGTGGGGACATCCCATATGGCCATCTGGTAGGGGATGATGGCTACGCACTGGAGCCATGGATGATGGCACCCATCAGATATGCACACACCCACACAATAATACCATAATGAGGTACACGCACAAACCAGGATCATTATAGAGCATGTGTTTGGGATGCTCAAGTCATGGTTCCGTTGCCTTGACATATCTGGTGGAGCCTTGCAGTACTCTCCAGCCACATGTGCACACATATTCATAGCAGTTGCCATGCTACACAATATGATCCCGCAGAAACAGCTGCAGCAGGAACAAAACAGGAAAGGGCCACACAGCTCCCCACCATTGCCAAGGTCTCCACAGGCACAGAGGGACTTGGAGGAAGAACATGCTGAGCCTGCCCCTGTAGGTAGACGGAGGCAAAGCATAGCACATACACTGACACTGTGGGGCCCAAGGGACTGATCTCTCTCTCTAACTCGCAAACACAGTAAAATGGATGCCAAACATCACACCACCTATACCTTACCATGTATAGGCAGTGTACTGTGTGCATCTGACATAGTCAGCCCTCAAGCAACATCCTCACAACATCCTCAGGCACAAGGTAAGTCAGTCTCCTTAACAAAATAAATGAATGGAGTGGAATGTTCTGACAGCCTATCTATGGTATTGATTCAAGGTTGCAAGGGGATGGGCTGGATTACTGGGATAGCAGCAGACAACTGACAGCTCTGTGGGACAGCAGAAAGTTTATCCCGAGTACTGGCCAACCCACACCATACAGTACCACCCTAGTTGACAAATACCACTGCAATATATATGGTGAGCCAAATAACTGGGGGGGTCATAGGTCACATGCATGGATGTCAAAGTGGGGGTCCCATACCCACCCCCAGCCTCAGCCAGCAGATCAGCTATAGAAAACCATACATAAATGTCTGGCAATGGCCCCCACATGGTGACATCCATAAAATCCCCACCTACAGACTTTTATACAGTGATATCACAGCAGGTCTGACAGTGGCAGTATGGCTTTGAAAAGTAAGAAGTCTGAAACTACAAATGCTTATGCCAGAACAAGCTGACCTGTGGTTGATACTCTTATGTCTGTAGTCTCAAAGATAGGGCACATCACTATGCTAAATGGGACCAAAATGGTAAGCAAATATCAACACAGACTCTGCAAATGTGTATTGTATACAGATGTGTCACCCCCCCCCCATAGTCCCATAGAAATGCACTAACATGTCCCTAGCTTTAAGCAGCATCCAGCCATCAACTAGAGTGATGGCTCAACACAAAGAGAAAGCGATTGTCAGTAACACCCACAGTCATCTTACTGGTACCATCCCATGGTTGTCCACTGCCAGTAGCCTGGGAACATATGATCATCAGAATGCACTGCCTTGCTACAGATGGCCTGCATCTGTCACATCTGGCCTGCAGGCATGTAGAAAATGCCCATGACTCACCCATAGTGCCTTGTTAGGGAGTGTCATGGGATCCATAACACCAACATAACTCAGTCTACAAAATGCAAAAAAAAAGGCCATGCTGCTAACTGCTAGGAGAAAACCTGCCAGTGTCAGAGAGCCAGCGATCTGGACAAAGCCACAAATAATGGGGTGAAAAAGGTCCATAGTGAAGGACACATTTGAAAGACTGCTCTAATAATGTTATAAAGTTGATGGAATGAATGTAGTAGCATGGAATCCTTGATGGGTACAAAGTCTGAAACTGCAATGTCAACTGTCAGTAATATCTGACTTCAACCCTGAGTGACTTGCAAAACACTTTTCCTTGCAAACCACACTTGTTTGGGTAACCAACAAGATAAATAAGTCCTGGATGTGAACATTCTGTGATATTCTGTACGGTCGACAGGCAGGGCTAGAAGTCTAAACATGGGAATGCACTCATTGCAGGCAGTCCTAATCCTGGAAGATGGTGACATATCTGCACCCACAGAACCCAAGCCCACAGCCATGGGGAGTAACACACCCTTTCCTGATCACTCATCTTATGCAACATCCTGACCCCAAAATGTAGCCATCTAAGCAAAATGATGTGGGCCATAAATATATGCAGTGGCAGCTGGTGACTTCAAATTAAAGGGGGGCTGCAGGAGACAGCTAAATATATGGGGCCAATGGGAAGGGGTGTGGACAACCAGAAAGGGGTGGAGCTATGCTCAAAACCACAACAACTGGAACTTTAATTATATACGCTGCCCTGGGTGCCAAACTATTATTATGAGAGTCCAATCAAGACAAAATGAATTGTAGAAGAAAAAATATTTCAATGTATTGGCTACATGACAGCTTATTTAATATCTAGATGGAAACAAAAAGGTTGTGAGGCATGAAAAAATAAATTACTTTTTGAATACATTACTGGAATACCAGTCAAAATCAAGTATAAAAAACAAGCTTCTCCTTGCACTGCAGTTCTAATTATAATTTATATTCAGCTTTATAAACGTACCAAGTAACATGCTGAAAGTAGCAATCTCTGTGATACCCCCACTTGTAAAAATGTTTTGTATCCAAAAAAGACCTGTTGCCTGACAACTAACTACTTATTTCATGGGGAAAACATGACCAAAGTAAGAAATGAACCGCAAACAAGAAACAAGCTCAAGATCTTCTTCTTCTTCTTTCGGCTTTTTCCCGGTTAGGGGTCGCCACAGCGGAACATCTGTCATCCCATGATTGGCAGTGGAGTTTTACAGTGTCGAGTTGCCAGCCCAGCGCCCAACCTTCCACAGAAGAAACAAGCTCAAGATAAATTGCGTAAAGGATTACTACACAGGTTATGGACCATACATGATAGATTGGCATTCTGTTTAGTTTACAGGTAAAGCCTGCAAAGATGACTGCAAATCTCCAACAAATGTAATGAGCTTCTGAAAATACTGTAATCCTTTCCGTTATTACAAATACTGTCATATGCATTTCAATACCTAAGGCTTGTACATTATCTAGTTATGTAAATATTCTCTGCATGGCAACAACAAAAAGGCTTTCAGTGTTAGTAATTATTTAACAATATGCTTATTAAAGGTTACTTGCATCTTACAATCTTAGACAAGTTTACCTGATGGTCATTGAAGCATTGCTACTTAAACACAGAACAACAGGTTGCAACAGCATGCATTTTCTGAATAATAAGAAACATAAATCAACAGTATAAAATATGACAGAAAACCAGAACATTCTGCAAAATCAAGGACAGATGAAAAGCCACTGTAGTACTTGTGTCTACCTTGGATGGGGGGATACTCTGCACACTTACACTGATAAACTGCTCCTTGCCTTGCTTGGACACATCCAGAGTCACTACATGGGGGAGTGGGGTGCAACAAGTATGTCATAATTTGAAAAGTCTCTGACTGATGGTGATAGTTCTGACACTCATACCTCTCAACCTCAGAGCAAGACATCTGGACAAAGCCATACACAGAAGTGGGACAAAGGACAAAAATAAGGACAATTTTTAAATATTGCTCTTATAAACCTAGAAAGATAACAGAATAGTAGTGGGTCTTGCATTAGTATGAGTTTTCTGAAGGGTATGAAATCTGAAACTCAAATGTCTGTCATTATTTTCTAATGTCAATTTCTAATGATTTGCCACTAATTTTCCAGAAAACCACAATTTTATGAAAAACGGACCAAAATGTGATGCAAAAATATAAAATTGCCACATAATACAGCTGGGAACCTGTCAAAGAAGGGACACTTTCTTAATATTTGTACTGTTAACTTGGGCAGCTGACAAAATAAGAGAATCTACATGCAGTTCTGAAATAAAAGTAATCTATAACTCTGATCATTACAGTTATTTATAATTGTAAACCTCCACATTTTCTTCCAAAATTGCCATTTTGTGGAGGGATTATTAGGGGGAGAGCAACATTTTGAACTAAAATTGGGGACAGTTGAGAGGTTTGGATAATCATAATTCTACAAAGCGATTTATTTGCACGTACCTCTCAACCTCTTAATGCAGGAAATCTGGACAAGGCCAAATATATTGGGGGAACATACAGTCTAAAAAATGCTCTTGTATAAACTTAGTTGATAGAATAACAGGTCTTGCTTTAGCATGCATTTTTCTGAAGGTTATGAAGTCTGAAACTCAATGTCTCATTATTTAGTGACTTCGTTCCTAAATGATTTGCCAGAAAACCACACATTTTATGAGGAACAAACAAAAAATAAGAAGTAAAAATCTATCAGTATCAGTAAATATGCACAATCTCTGAAGAAGTAAAAGTCATCTAAATAATTCCACATTAAAAAATTCTGTAACTAATGAAGAAGTTGCTGCTAGCAAACAACTTTATATTTCATTGTTTCATCTACAAATAAAGTGTCTGCTGCCCTTGAGGAATTAATTGCCTATATTACATTACAAAAATGATAAGCTAGTAATACTGCAATAGGGAATGAATGTCAAACTGATAGCAGGTTCATAGTTACTAGGTATCTTCACCAAAAAGGACTGCAGCATCCACCCCTTTATTACACAGTACAGTATCAGCAATGCGTCTCCATACTGTGGGACTAGACCCCACAACCTTCTGCATGAAAAGCAAGTACACTACTAGTTGTGCTATTAACAATGCAAGCAGACTCAGCATAAGTATCACTAAACTTCTATTCCCCAGCAGCTCTCAGCTCCTTGTAAAATCTACTTAACATTCAGCTGTATCTCTTAACTTTGCAGCATAAGAAATCTGGAAAAAGCCAAAATGTATTGGGGGGGGGTCCAAAAACCAGGGACACATTTTAAACATTGCATGTATAATGTTGGAAAGTTGCTAGAATGAAATGCTGTGATACCACCATGCATTTCACTGCCAAAACTTGAACTCAGGACCCTGTGCAAAACAGTCAGAGCAACATACCACTATGCCAAATCAGCTGTTTTGGGAAAGAGGGGAAGACTGAAATGTAACTGGCTACCATTGAGTGAATTCAGTTCTCACCATAGCTGTCAACCTCTTAGCACAAAACACTTGAACAAATCCAATAATGGGGGAATACAGTCCCCAAACATATTTAGTGAATTCATTTCTCACCATAGCAGTCAACCTCTTAGCAAAAATCACCTGGGCAAAGCCAGTAATGGGGGAATACATCCCCCAAACATATTCAGTGAATTCAGTTCTCACCATAGCTCTCAACCTTAGCACAAAAAACCTGGATGGAGCCAATAATGTTCATAGGTTCATAGGTTCATACTAGGCTATCTGCCCTAGGGCATTTATAAGCCTAGCAAGAGTGTATTTGGCTTTCGCCACCCATTTTAAATTAATTTTGCTATGCCCTTTTTTGAGGTTAGTATACTGTGCCTCTGTCTAACAGTGACACAGAAGTGATACCCGGGGTAAACCTATGATCCCCCATCCACTCATCAAGATTCCTCTTGAAGAGAGTCAATGAGGGACTCTGCCTAACCTGGACTGGGATTTTATTCCAGAGTGAAGGGAGCCTCTGGGTTATGAATCTGTCCCTCCAGCATGTCCTATTTATTTCAGTGCTGAGGTTCAAGTCTCTGAAACATGTAGCTCGATGGGATTTGGATTTTCTGAGGTGCAGCATGTCCATTAATTCCAGGTTGGACATGGCTTTATACGTCAGGCACAGATCGCCTCTGAGCATGCGGTATGCCACTGAGTAGAGCTGGAGTTTCCTTAACTGGGCAGCATATAGCATCTGTTTGAGCCCTTTGATCCTCTTGGTGAGGTACTTTTGGGGTCTTTCCAGTTGCTGCAGGTGTCTGGTAAGGTACATCCCAAAAGGGGCATTGTACTCAATTATGGGCCTGATGAGGGATGAGTAAAGAGGCACGATGACCTCCCCTGATCAAGATGTGAATCCCTTCATGATTAGGTGGGCTGTATAAAATGTTTTTCTAACCACTTTGGCCGCGTGGTTGTCAAATGAGAGATTGCTATCAACTTGGGTCCCCAGGTCCCTAATTACTTCTTCCATTTTAATGGATTACCACTTATGTGGTAATTTGTGGGCACTTTGTTTTTGCCAAAGGGGATGACTATACACTTTTTGGTGTTTAGCTTGAGGCCATGGCTCTGGCACCAGTTGTCTGCTTCTATGAGGCCCTTTTGGAGGATGCGTGTGTCAGCTGGAGAGTCGATTATGGTGCCCAGTTTGCAGTCATCTGCAAACTTGGTCAGCCACAGTCCTTCCGTGTTGGCCTGTACCTCTGTGAAATATATACCGAACAAGAGAAGTCCCAGGACTGAGCCTTATGGGACACCACTTGTAACTGGTTTGGAGTCTGACATGGCTCCAGCAATTCTAACCATGTGGGTTCTGTCCTTAAGCCAGTTTGCAACCCATCAAGTGACACAGGGGTTTATATTTAAGCTGATGAGCTTATCTATAATGCCCGAGTGGGGTATTGTATCGAAGGCTTTTGCGAGGTCCAGGTAGGCTATGTGGACCACCTTCCCCTCGTCAATGGCCTTGGTGAGTGTTTCAAAGAAATTGACCAGGTTTAAGAGGCAGGATCTGCCCTTAACAAAGCCGAACTGGGTAGGATCCAGTGTCTGTAGGTCCCCAATATCTTTATTTATAAGGTCCATGATGATCCTTTCCATAGCTTTGCAGTCCAAGCTAGTCAGGCTTAAGGGGCGATAGTTTCCAGGATCTGTTGAGGCACCACCTTTGCGGGGAGGGACCACTGTTGCTGTACGCCACTGTTTGGGTACATATCCTGTAGTAAGGCTGAGATTGAACAGCAGTTTTATGTTTGGGTTTAGCTCTTCTTGGAGTTCATGTGGGATGCAGCCCGGGACACCGTCTGGTCCCATTGATGCTGTGTTTTTTGCTTTGGAGAGGGCGGCTCTTACCTGAGCATCTGAGATGTCAGGGGGGCAGCACTCTGCTGGGATAGATATTTGCCCTTTTGGTGGGGGGGGGGGTTGCGCTGAACCTGTCAGCTACGATGTTGGCAATGTCTGTGGGTTCGGTGTATTTTTTGTCATTTTGGACTAATTCTGAGCATATCTGGGAATTCCCACCCAGGTTCCTAACATAACTAAAGAAAGCCTTGTGATTATCCTTAGTGTCCTGTGAAATTTTTCTCTCGAAGCTGGCCTTAGACGATTTTATGAGTGCCCGTAGTTTTTTGCTTATACTGATCAGAGATGCCTTCCCTTTTTGGGATTTTGCCCTATCATGTAGTAGCTTCCTCCTTCTATTGTATAGTTTGTTTATGGCTGGGGTCCACCAGACAGGACGTCTGCCTTTGAAGGATTGGGTCTTGGTTTTGTTTGGGATTGCATGATCCATGCATTCCTGAAGGTGTTCATAGAATGCGTTTATAAAGGATTCTGCGGTCTGGGCCGTATTTTCCACAGGCCCGGGGGCTTTGAAGGATTCTACCTCGGTTTTGAGGAGTGTGAAATTTGCTTTAGAGAAGTTTTTCACTGTGGTTTTCCGGGCAGGGGGTGGGGTCGGGATGTGAATATCCAGTGAGATTAGTTTATGGTCTGATCTTACCAGTGAGGGATACACTTCTGGTCTGGAGCATAGAGTCCCCATGTTGGTGATGATCAGTTCCAGTATGTTTTCCTCTCTTGTGGGAGTGGTAACAAGTTGTTCCATAGCATTTGAGTTTATAAATTCTAGGAACCCTTGGGCTAGGGTGTTGGAGCTAGAGTAATGCTCCCAGTCTATGTTTGGGTAGTTGAAGTCGCCCAATGTGGGAATACAGTCCCAAAAATAGGGACACATTTCATATATCCATCTTAGAAAATTGCTAGAATAAAAGGTTTTGTGTTACCATGTACATTCTGAAGAATATGAAGTCTGAAATTCAAATGCCTGTAATTTTTATTTGTTTAACATTTGTTAACCAGGAAAGTCTGACTTGCAACAAAAGCCAATTTTCAGCAGAGGCCCAGGGAGAAACAGTCCAGACACATGTCTTTGTAAGATGGGAGGACACCAGAGCACTTAGAATAAACCCACACAAACACAGGGAGGACATGCAGACACCACAAAGAAGGCACCCAAGTCAAGAATCAAACCAGTAACCCAGTAGCTGTCAGGCAACCACTGCATCATCAACTATGTAAAACAAGACAACAAAAATACAGAAACCACAGATTTTATGAGGAACAGAACACGACAAATATGAAGCAAAAATCTGCAATTTTTTAACAAATGGTGGTGGGTAGGATATTCAGGCTATTGTTACCTGTACCCAAGGTACAGGGCTCAAGCCTGACTACCCACCACCATGTATACTGAGTTCTCTCTAGCCACCAGTATTGCAACTGGGGTATTTCATACACACACACACACACACACACACACACACACACACACACACACACACACACACACACACACACACAATTTCATTAATTTCAGTTCCCTACCAGAAACGAGGCCATCTGCAGCTAAATGACATAAATGACAGTCCATCTGCAGCAGAAGCTAAATGTTCCTGTAACAGTCCCGCACAGCTAAACATCTTCCTGGGGAAGGTTTACCTGTTAGAGTAGGTTCCAGTCTGCGGAATTTGCAGTCTGGACATCTTCCATTCTATGCAGTCATCACCACATAGACTTCTGGATTGCAGGGCAGAGATGTCCTTTCCTCCTATCTGGACTGCTGACAAAGCAGTCTGGAGTTCCCAATCAGTGCAATCATGCATGCTCAGAGTTCTGGGACTCGTGAAATATTTATTTTTGTTCCTTTTTTTCTTGGGATTTTTTTTTTATTTTGTTTTTTGTCTTTCCACAGCTGGGGGGGGGCTGCAGTCCTGCAGTTCTATAGCAAAAGCCGTCCCTGCATATATGTGAGACAAACACCCACACCTCCAGGCTGGTCAAACAGTCTGACACACAAAAGACCCTCCAAGTGCAGTCAGCCATCGAGAAGACCCCTATGCAAAGTACTGGTAGCTCTATACAAACATATCTGACCCAGGACACACACACCCACATATCTTATCCCCTACAAATCTATCCAGAGTCTGCTTGTCACCCTGATCCTGTCTGACATATTATCTAACCATGGACTGGAAATGAGACCAGGCCAGAACAGAAATGCACAGAAATTCCACCATTGTAATATATCACCAAAGTGCTGGACCATTTCCACAGCACCAGAAGTGAATTGCTTGTAGGCACACCTCTCAACAGGCTGGATTGTACAAGAATGCATAGCATTTGCCCATAATTCTGGTGTGTGCATCATCCATCCTTTATTCTTCTGGTATATCACTGTGATGATCTGAGGAGGTATGTCAGGAGGTACTGAAACAATACATGACAGTGTCAAATGGCATGTATGTCAGATGTCTGCAAAAAAAAGCCCTGTAACCCTAGCATTACTGAGAGAGAAAGTCGCAATCACCATATGGCCCATTGTCTCCCAATTTTGATAGGCTATCTCCAGATATTCTACACCAACAGGTTGAGAGGTATGGCTGTAGCACAAAATAAACCAGACAGGAGTACAACAATCCCTGGAATGGAGTCCCACTTGTACTATAGAAGGTCAGACTGGACATGCTCATACACTTGGAGAAATGTCAGTAAGATCAAGGAATGAACAGGCCTTCCCCACCCAGTGCACATCCTATTGCCCTACTTTAGCAGTCCTGAATGTGTCTGTCACCAAAGAAGTACCTTTTGTCAAACCTCAGCCCTATAAGCTCTGTGGCACATGTGATAACTTTGTAACACTGTAGTACATAGTTAGATATGAGTTGTAATCTCAGTTCTAACAAATGTAAAGTATGTGTTTACAAGTAAAAGCTTTTGGGTCCATTCAAACCCAGTACACTTCCCTTTGCCCTACTTTAGCAATCCTGCAGATATCAGTCACCTTAGAAGTACCTTTCATTCGGCCTCAGCCCCATAAGCTCTGTGGGACAAGCAATGACATGATGACACTGTAGTACAAATAACTAGTTAGGTAGGAATTCTAATCTCAGTCCTGGCAAATGTAAAAGTTTGTGTGTGTGTGTGTTTATAAGTTAACACTTTTGGGTCCATTAAAACCCAGTACACTTCCCTTTCCCCTACTTTAGCAGTCCTGCAGATATCAGTCACCTTAGAAGTGCCTTTCGTCAGGCCTCAGCCCCATAAACTCTGTGATGTGTGTGATAACTGCGTAACACTATAGTACAAATAACTAGTTAGGTAGGAGTTCTAATTTCAGTTTTGTGTGTGTGTGTGTGTGTGTGTGTGTGTGTGTGTGTGTGTGTGTGTGTGTGTGTGTGTGTGTGTGTGTGTGTGTGTATGTATGTGTGGTTACAAGTAAAAGCTTTTGGATCCATTCAAACCCAGGACACTTCCTCTTTACCCACATTAGCAGTCCTGCAGATATCAATCACCTTAGAAGTGCCTTTCATCAGACATCTGCCCCATGACCTCTGTAGCATGTGCGATAACTGTGTAACACTATAGTACAATTAACTATTTAGGTAGGAGTTTTAATCGCACTTCTGGCAAATGTAAAAATGTGTGTGTTGGCAAGTTAAAGTTTTTGGGTCCATTCATACCCAGTACACTTCCCCTTTCCTTACTTTAGCAGTCCTGCAGATATGTCACCTTAGGAGTGCCTTTCATCATACTTCAGCCCCATCATCTCTGTGGGACATGTGACAACTGTGTAATGCTGTAGTGCAAATAACTAGTTAGGTAGGAGTTCTAGTCTCAGTTCTGGCAAATGTAAAAGTGTGTGTGCTTCCAAGTAAAAGCTTTTGGCTCCATTCTAACCCAGTACACTTCCTCTGTCCCTACTTTAGCAGTCCAGCAGATATCAGTCAGCTTAGAAGTTCCTTTCATCATCAAAATTCATCCCCATAAACTCTGTGGCGTGTATGATAACTGTGTAATTCTATAGTAAAAATAATTGGTTAGGTAGGAGTTCTCATCCCAGTTCTGGTAAATGTGTGTATGTAGTTGTGTCTATGTGTAGTTTAAAGTATTTTGTGGCTTCTCTTGCCCAGTACATCACCCCTTGCCATACTTTACAAGGGCTGGTAATGTTCCTCACCTTAGAAGTACCTTTGGACAACCTTCACTCTATAAGCTCTGTGGTGTGCTCAATAAATACATAATACTGTAGCAGCAATAAATAGATAGGTAGGGGTTCTAATCTCAGTCCAGGCAAGTGTGCATGTGTGTGTGTGTGTGTGTGTGTGTGTGTGTGTATGAACAGTATCCTGTTTGTGTAGGGGTTGTTGTGTTTGTGTGAGAACCATACCATTGGGGGTTGGGTTTTGCTGCATTTTGCTGTTGCCCACCCAGTACATGCCCCAGTGTCCAGAATTCAAGGCCTACGTTTGTCATCCACTGTAGAGGGACACGTAGGCACTCTGCAGCCCTATAAGCATTGTGCCATGTGCAATAATTATGTGACAGTATGGAATAGATAACAAGATAGGCTGCCCATGTAATCCTTGGATATCACTCCCCCCTCAGGAATCATACACAAATACAGTCAGGTAGGTAGCCACAACTACATCAGTAGGTGGCCTGCAAACCGGCTCACAGAAAGAACCCACAGTGTAAAATCAGTGGACTCCATGTCAGACTGCTGAATAGTCATGAGTGGAGTCCCACAGGTTGTGGACATGGGTTCCCTCATGTTTGGGATCTATACCTCTGAGGACCAACCCAATATAAAGGCACCCTGACTGACAATGTTTACAGATGACTACAAGGTGGGTGCTATTATTACTCCCCCATGTGAGGTTGACATCCTTCACAAAGGCCTCTCTGAGACCTATGACTGTTGTCAGATCCCGGGACATAAGCTCAGTGCCAGATGATGTGCCATCATCTCCTTTGGGTATGACAAGGTTTCCATAAAGTAATACATTGATGGTAGTCTACTGAACAATGATTTTGGTGTAATGCAACTGGGAAGACAGGTTGACAGTAAGCTGTATAGTGATCACCACAGTGCCACTGTCTTCCGAATGTACTTCCATGTGTCACTTCTCCTGACTCAGGGTGTTGAATCCAGGAAGTAAAAGGACAGTGTTTCCCTGTACACACCCCACAGTAGGCCAATCAATTTATACTATGGCCCATTTGCCATGTACCCCACTGGACACCAGCAACAACAGGAGAGGCTGCAAATGTACCTGACAAAGAGGATCTTAGGTATTACACACTTGCCCCATATGAACAGACTCCAGCAATTGCAATGAATCTCTATCTCATATTGACTACTTAGGTGGGATCTCTGCCTGACATACATAGCCATGTCTGACCCAACCCTGTCAGGAATGCTACATCTGAGGACATCAATCTGTCCACACAACATGCCCCATCCTTACAATCAACAGGACATGCTGGAGAGACAGGTTTACAAACCATTGACTGGGTACAGCATGGAATAGATGACACATACATGTCGAGCCGAGCACATCACTGGACCACTTCAAGAGCAATCAAGAGGAGTGGATGGGGAATAGAATACCCATCATGGGGATCACTCCAGTGACTATACTCAATAGACACACTGGGGAGTATTGTCAGGTGACATGATGCCAGTGTAGTCCCATGGGCTAGCCTTGTAAAGCCTCCATGGCAATTTGTCACATACACACCTATGACTCTTTGAACCCATGGATCTCAGTACTTTCAAGTGTGTGTGTGTGTGTGTGTGTGTGTGTGTGTGTGTGTGTGTGTGCATTAGTGTGCCTGAAAGTGTTTGTGAGTGTGTAAACATGTGGGTGAAAGTAGTTGGTGGCCCGTCTCACCCAGTGCAACAACATTACCATACCTTACAAGTGCTGTAGATGTTATCCACTATATATGAACCTTGGGTCAGTCTACAACCTAAAAGTGCTGTGGTGTGTGCGGTAACTGCATAACTCTATAATATCAATAACCACATAGTTAGGGGTTCTAATATGAGCCCTGGCAAGTGTGTGTGTGTGTGCGTGTGTGTGTGTGTGTGTGTGACTGTATGTGTGTGTGTGTGTGTGTGTGTGTGTGTGTGTGTGTGTGTGTGTGTGTGTGTGTGTGTATGTGTGCGTATGTGTGTGTAAATGTATATATGTGTAAGTTACAGTATTTTGTGGCTTCTCTTACCCAGTACATCACCAATTGTCATAATTTTCAAGGCCTGGTGATGTCCCTTATGTAGAAGTACATTCGGACAAGTGGCACCCCATAACCTCTGTGGTACATGCAATACATGCATAATAATGTAGTAACAATAAATAGTTTGGTAGGGGATCTACTCCCAGTCCTGGTAAATGTGTGTGAGAAAAGAGTGTCTTGTGTGTGTGTTTGTGTGCAAATGACAGCCATTGGATGAGCACAGATTCATATTTTATGCCATGGTACACACGGTGCACATTCCTAAGTCTACTGTATGAGGTCCACTGTTCACATCAACTGCAGTGGTATCTGTAGACATTCTTCAGCCCTATAAGCTCTGTGCAACAGTATGGAATAGTATGGTATGAATAACAAGATAGGTTGGTCTGCTAATGTCAGTACTGGCAGGTGTGTGTGTGTGTGTGTGTGTGTGTGTGTGTGTGTGTGTGTGTGTGTGTGTGTGTGTGTGTGTGTGTGTGTTTACAAGTGAAATATTTTGGGTCCATTCAAATCCAGGACACTTCCTCTTTCCCTACTTTAGCAGTCCTGCAGATATCAATCACCTTAGAAGTGTCTTTCATCAGACATTTGTGCCATGACCTCTGTGGCATGTGCGATAACTGTATAACACTATAGTACAATTAAATATTTAGGTAGGAGTTTTAATCTCACTTCTGGCAAATGTAAAAGTGTGTGTGTTTGCAAGTTAAAGCTTTTGGGTCCATTCAAACCCAGTACACTTCCCCTTTCCTTACTTTAGCAGTCCTGCAGATATCAGTTACATTAGGAGTGCCTTTCATTATACTTCAGCTCCATCATCTCTGTGGCACATGTGACAACTGTGTAATGCTGTAGTGCAAATAACTAGTTAGGTAGGAGTTCTAATCTCAGTTCTGGCAAATGTAAAAGTGTGTGTTTCCAAGTAAGGCTTTTGGCTCCATTCCAACCCAGTACACTTTCTCTTTCCCTACTTTAGCAGTCCTGTAGATATCAGTCACCTTAAAAGTCCCTTTCATCAAAATTCAGCCTCATAAACTCTGTGGGGTGTGTGATGACTGGGTAATGCTATAGTAAAATTAGTTAGGTAGGAGTTCTCATCCGGGTTCTGGCAAATGTGTGAATGTAGGTGTGTATATCTGTAGTTTAAAGTATTTTGTGCTTCTCTCACCCAGTACATCACCCCTTGTCATACTTTACAAGGGCTGGTAATGTTCCTCACCTTAGAAGTACCTTTGGATAACCTTCACTCTATAAGCCCTGTCGTGTGCTTGATAAATTCATAATACTGTAGTAGCAATAAATCGAAAAGTAGGGGTTCTAATCTCAGTCCAGGCAAGTGTGTGTGTGTTTGTGTTTGTGTGTGTGTGTGTTTGTGTGTGTGTGTGTGTGTGTGTGTGTGTGTGTGTGTGTGTGTGTGTGTGTGTGTGTGTGTGTAAATGTATATATGTATAGGTTAGAGTATTTTGTGGCTTCTCTTACCCAGTACATTACCCATTGTCATAATTTGTAAGGCCTGGTGGTGTCCCTCATGTAGAAGTACATTTGGACAAGTGGCACCCCATAACCTCTGTGGCACATGCAATAAATGCATAATAATGTAGTAACAATAAATAGTTAGGTAGTGGTTCTACTCCCAGTCCTGGCAAATGTGTGTGAGAAAAGAGTGTCTTGTGTGTGTGTTTGTGTGCAAATGACAACCATTGGATGAGCACAGATTCATATTTTATGCCATGGTACACACAGTGCACATTCCTAAGTCTATTGTATGAGGTCCACTGTTCACATCAACGGCAATGGTATCTCTAGACACTCTTCAGCCCTATAAGCCATGTGCAGCAGTATGGAACAGTATGATATGAATAACAAGATAGGTTGGTCTGCTAATGTCAGTACTGGTAGGTGTGTGTGTGTGTGTGTGTGTTTGTGTGTGTGTGTGTGTGTGTGTGTGTGTGTGTGTGTGTGTGTGTATGTGTGTGTTTATAAGTTAAAACTTTTGGGTCCATTCAAACCCAGTACACTTCCCTTTCCCCTACTTTAGCAGTCCTGCAGATATCAGTCACCTTAGAAGTGCCTTTCGTCAGGCCTCAGCCCCATAAACTTTGTGACGTGTGTGATAACTGCATAACAAAATAGTACAAATAACTAGTTAAGTAGGAGTTCTAATTTCAGTTGTGTGTGTGTGTGTGTGTGTGTGCGTGTGTGTGTGTGTGGGGGGGGGTGGGAGTGTTTACAAGTAAAATATTTTGGGTCCATTCAAACCCAGGACACTTCCTCTTTCTCTACTTTAGCCATCCTGCAGATATCAATCACCTTAGAAGTGCCTTTCATCAGACATCTGCCCCATGACCTCTGTCGTATGTGCAATAACTGTGTAACACTATCGTACAATTAACTATTAAAGTAGAGTTTTAATCTCAGTTCTGGCAAATGTAAAAGTGTATGTGTTTGCAAGTTAAAGCTTTTGGGCCCATTCAAAATCAGTACACTTCCCTTTCCTTACTTTAGCAGTCCTGCAGATATCGGCAACCTGAGGAGTGCCTTTCATCATACTTCAGCCCCATCATCTCTGTGTGTGTGTGTGTGTGTGTGTGTGTGTGTGTGTGTGTGTGTGTGTGTGTGTCTGTCTGTGTGTTTCCAAGTAAAAGCTTTTGGATCCATTCCTACCCAGTACACTTCCTCTTTCCCTACTTTAGCAGTCCTGCAGATATCAGTCACCATAGAAGTCCCTTTTATCAAAATTCAGCCCCATAAACTCTGTGGCGTGTGTGTGATAACTCTGTAATGCTATAGTAAAAATAACTAGTTAGGTAGGAGTTCTCATCCCAGTTCTGGCAAATATGTGTATGTAGGTGTGTATATCTGTAGTTTAAAGTATTTTGTGGCTTCTTGCACCCAGTACATCACCCTTTGCCTTACTTTACAAGGGCTTGTAATGTTCCTCACCTTAGAACTACCTTTGGACAACCTTCACTCTATAAGCTCAGTGGTGTCCTCAATAAATACATAATACTGTAGTAGCAATAAATAGATAGGTAGGGGTTCTAATCTCAGTCCAGGCAGGCCTGTGTGTGCGTGTGTGTGTGTGTGTGTGTGTGTGTGTGTGTCTGTGTGTGTGTGTGTGTATGAACAGCATCCTGTTTGTGTGTGGGTTGTTGTGTTTCTGTGAGAACCATACCATTGGGGGTTGGGTTTTGCTGCATTTTGCTGTTGCTCACCCAGTACATGTCCCAGTGTCCACAATACAATGCCTACAGTTGTCATCCACCGTAGAGAAACATGTAGGCACTCTGCAGCCCTATAAGCATAGTGCCATGTGCAATAACTATGTGACAGTATGGAATAGATAATAAGATAGGCTGCCCATGTAATCCTTGGATATCACTCCCCCCTCAGGAATCATACACAAACACAGTCAGGTTGGCAGCTTCATCTTCATCAGTAGGTGGCCTGCAAACCAGCTCACAGATAGAACCCACAGTGTAAAAGCAGTGGACTCCATGTCAGACTGCTGATCAGTCACGAGTGGAGTCCCACAGGTTGTGGACAAGGGTTTCCTCATGTTTGGGACCCATACCTCTAAGAACCAACCCAATGCAAAGGCGCCCTGGCTGACAATGTTTGCAGATGACTACAAGGTGGGTGCTATTATTATCCCCCCCATGTGAGGTTGACATCCTTCACAAAAGCCTCCCTGAGACCTATGACTGTTGTCAGAACCCTGGACATAATCTCAGTGCCAGATGGTGTGCCACCATTCCTTTTGGGTATGACATGGTTTCCATAAAGTAATACATTGATGGCAGTCCACTGAACACTGATGTTGGTATAAAGGAACTGGGAAGACAGGTTGACAGTAAGCTGTATGGTGATCACCACAGTGCCACTGTTTTCCGAATGTACTTTCTTGTGTCACTTCTCCTGATTCAGGGTGTTGAATCCGGGAAGAAAAAGGACAGTGTTTCCCTGTACACACCCCTCAGTAGGCCAATCAATGTATACTATGGCCCATTTGCCATGTACCCCACTGGACACCAGCAACAACAGGAGAGGCTGCAAATGTACCTGACCAAAAGGATCTTAGTTATTACACACTTGCCCCATATGAACAGACTCCAACAATTGCAATGAATCTCTATCTCATATTGACAACTTAGGTGGGATTTCTGCCTGACATACACAGCCATGTCTGACCCATCCCTGTCAGGAATGCTACATCCGAGGACACCAATCTGTCCACACAACATGCCCCATCCTTACAATCAACAGGACATTCTGGAGAGACAGGTTCACAACCCATTGACTGGGCACAGCATGGAATAGATGACGCATACATGTCAAGCCAAGCACATCATTGGACCTCTTCATGAGCAATCAGGAGGAGTGGATGGGGAATAGAATACCCATCCTGGGGATCAATCCAGTGACTATACTCAGTAGACACCCTTGGGGGTACTGTCAGGTGGCATGATGCCAGTGTAGTCCCATGGGATAGCCTTGTAAAGCCTCCATGGCCATTTGTCACGTACACATCTATGACTCTTTGAACCCATGGATCTCAGTACTATCAAATGTGTGTGTGTGTGCATTAGTGTGTCTGAAAGTGTTTGTGAGTGTGTAAACATGTGGGTGAAAGTAGTTGCTGGCCCGTCTTACCCAGTACAACAACCACTGCCATACCTTACAAGTGCTGTAGATGTTATTCACTATATAGGTACCTTGGGTCAGTCTACAACCTAAAAGTGCTGTGGTGTGTGCGGAAACTGCATAACTCTATAATACCAATAACCACATAGTTAGGGGTTCTAATATGAGTCCTGGCAAGTGTGTGTGTGTGTGTGTGTGTGTGTGTGTGTGTGTGTGTGTGTGTGTGTGTGTACGTGTGTGTAAATATATATATGTGTAGGTTACAGCACTTTGTGGCTTCTCTTTCCCAGTACATCACCCATTGTCATAATTTGCAAGGCCTGGTGATGTCCCTCATGTAGAAGTACATTTGGACAAGTGGCACCCAATAAACCTCTGTGGCACATGCAATAAATGCATAATAATGTAGTAACAATAAATAGTTAGGTAGGGGTTCTACTCCCAGTCCTGGCAAATGTGTGAGAGAAAAGAGTGTCTTGTGTGTGTGTTTGTGTTCAAATGACAGCCTTTGGATGTGCACGGATTCATATTTTATGCCATGGTGCATACAGTGCACATTCCTAAGTCTACTATATGAGGTCCACTTTTCACATCAACTGTAGTGGTATCTGTAGACACTCTTCAGCCCTATAAGCCCTGTGCAACAGTATGGAATAGTATGGTATGAATAACAAGATAGGTCGGTCTGCTAATGTCAGTACTGGCAGGTGTGTGTGTGTGTGTGTGTGTGTGTGTGTGTGTGTGTGTGTGTGTGTGTGTGTGTGTGTGTGTGTGTGTTTGTGTGTGTGTGTGTGTGTGTTTATAAGTTAAAACTTTTGGGTCCATTCAAACCCAGTACACTTCCCTTTCCCCTACTTTAGCAGTCCTGCAGATATCAGTCACCTTAGAAGTGCCTTTCATCAGGCCTCAGCCCCATAACTCTGTGATGTGTGTGATAACTGCGTAACAAAATAGTACAAATAACTAGTTAAGTAGGAGTTCTAATTTCAGCTTTGTGTGTGTGTGTGTGTGTGTGTGTGTGTGTGTGTGTGTGTGTGTGTGTGTGTGTGTGTGTGTGTGTGTGTGTTTACAAGTAAAAGCTTTTGGGTCCATTCAAACCCAGGACACTTCCTCTTTCCCTACTTTAGCAGTCCTGCAGATATCAATCACGTTAGAAGTGCCTTTCATCAGACGTCTGCCCCATGACATCTATGGCATGTGTGATAACTGTGTAACACTATAATACAACTAGCTATTTAGGTAGGAGTTTTAATCTCAGTTCTGGCAAATGTAAAAGTGTGTGTGTTGGCAAGTTAAAGCTGTTGGGTCCTTTCAAACCCAGGACACTTTTTTTTTCCCTACTTTAGCAGTCCGGCAGATATCAGTCACCTTAGGAGTGCCTTTCATCATACTTCAGCCCCATCATCTCTGTGGCACATGTGACAACTATGTAATGCTGTAGTACAAATAACTAGTTAGGTAGTTCTAATCTCAGTTCTGGCAAATGTAAAAGTGTGTGTGTGCTTCCAAGTAAAAGCTTTTGGCTCCACTCCTACCCAGTACACTTCCTCTTTTCCTACTTTTGCAGTCCTGCAGATATCAGTTACCATAGAAGTCCCTTTCATCAAAATTCAGCCCCATAAACTCTGTGGCGTGTGTGATAACTGGGTAATGCTATAGTAAAAATAACTAGTTAGGTAGGAGTTCTCATCCCAGTTCTGGCAAATGTGTGTATGTATGTGTGTATATGTGTAGTTTAAAGTATTTTGTGGCTTCTTCCACCCAGTACATCATCCCTTGCCATACTTTACAAGGGCTAGTAATGTTCCTCACCTTAGAAGTACCTTTGGACAACCTTCACTCTATAAGCTCTGTGGTGTGTTCAATAAATACATAATACTGTAGTAGCAATAAATTGATAGGTTAGGTAGGGGTTCTAATCTCAGTCCAGCCAAGTAAGTGTGTGTGTGTGTGTGTGTGTATGTGTGTGTGTGTGTGTGTGTGTGTGTGTGTGTGTGTGTGTGTGTGTGTGTGTGTGTGTGTGTGTGTGTGTATGAACAGTATCCTGTTTGTGTAGGGGTTGTTGTTTTTGTGTTAGAACCATACCATTGGGGGTTGGGGTTTTGCTGCATTTTGCTGTTGCCCACCCAGTACATGTCCCAGTGTCCACAGCACAAGGCCTACAGTTGTCATCCACTGTAGAGGGACATGTAGGCACTCTGCAGCCCTATAAGCATTGTGCCATGTGTAATAACTATGTGACAATATGAAATAGATAAAAAGATAGGCTGCCCATGTAATTCTTGGTATCACTCCCCCCTCAGGAATCATAAACAAACACAGTCAGGTAGGCAGCCACACCTACATCAGTAGGTGGCCTGCAAACCTGCTCACAGATAGAACCCGCAGTGTAAAAGCAGTGTACTCCACGTCAGACTGATGAACAGTCACGAGTGGAGTCCCATAGGTTGTGGACATGGGTTCCCTAATGTTTGGGATCCATACCTCTGAGGACCAACCCAAAACAAAGGCACCCTGCCTGACGATGTTTGCAGATGACTACATGGTGGGTGCTATTATTACTCCCCCATGTGAGGTTGACATCCTTCACAAATGCCTCTCTGAGACCTATGACTGTTGTCAGAACCCTGGGCATAAGATCAGTGCCAGATGATGTGCCATCATCCCTTTTGGGTATGACATGGTTTCCATAAAGTAATACATAGATGGTAGTCCACTGAACACTGATGTTGGTATAATGGAACTGGGAAGACAGGTTGGCAGTAAGCTGTATGGTGATCACCACAGTGCCACTGCCTTTCGAATGTACTTCCATGTGTCACTTCTCCTGACTCAGGTTGTTGAATCCGGGAAGTAAAAGGACAGTGTTTCCCTGTACACACCCCTCAGTAGGCCAATCAGTGTATACTATGGCCCATTTGCCATGTACCCCACCGGACAACAGCAACAACAGGAGAGGCTGCAAATGTACCTGACAAAGAGGATCTTAGGTAGTACACACTTGCCCCATATGAACAGACTCAAAAAGTTGCAATGAATCTCTCTCTCATATTGATTACTTAGGTGAGATCTCTGCCTTACATACACAGCCATGTCTGACCCAACCCTGTCAGGAATGCTACATCCGAGGACACCAATTTGTCCACACAACATGCCCCATCCTTACAATCAACAGGACTTGATTGAGAGACAGGTTCACAACCCATTGACTGGGCACAGCATGGAATAGATGACACATACATGTCAAGCCGAGCAAATCACTGGACCTCTTCATGAGCAATCAAGAGGAGTGGATGGGGAATAGAATACCCATCCTGGGGATCACTCCAGTGACTATACTCAATAGACACACTGGGGTGTATTGTCAGGTGGCATGATGCCTGTGTAGTCCCATGGGCTAGCCTTGTAAAGCCTCCATGGCCATTCGCTACGTACAAACCTATGACTCTTTGAACCCATGGATCTCAATACTGTCACGTGTGTGTGTGTGTGTGTGTGTGTGTGTGTGTGTGTGTGTGTGTGTGTGTGTGTGTGTGTGTGTTTGTGTGTGTGTATGTGCATTAGTGTGTCTGAAAGTGTTTGTGAGTGTATAAACATGTGGGTGAAAGTAGTTGGTGGCCCTTCTCACCCAGTACAACAATCATTGCCATACCTTACAAGTGCTGTAGATGCTATTCACTATACAGGTACCTTGGGTCAGTCTACAACCTAAAAGTGCTGTTGTGTGTGCAGTAACTGCATAACTCTATAATACCATTAACCACATAGTTAGGGGTTCTAATATGAGTCCTGGCAAGTGTGTGTGTTTATGTGCGCATGTGTGTGTGTGTGTGTGTGTGTGTGTGTGTGTGTGTATGAACAGCATCCTGTTTGTGTGTGGGTTGTTGTGTTTCTGTGAGAACCATACCATTGGGGGTTGGGTTTTGCTGCATGTTGCTGTTGCCCACCCAGTACATTCCCAGTGTCCACAATACAATGCCTACAGTTGTCATCCACTGTAGAGAAATATCTAGGCACTCTGCAGCCCTATAAGCATAGTGCCATGTGCAATAACTATGTGACAGTATGGAATAGATAATAAGATAGGCTGCCCATGTAATCCTTGGATATCACTCCCCCCTCAGGAATCATACACAAACACAGTCAGGTTGGCAGCTGCACCTACATCAGTAGGTGGCCTGCAAACCAGCTCACAGATAGAACCCACAGTGTAAAAGCAGTGGACTCCATGTCAGACTGCTGATCAGTCATGAGTGGAGTCCCACAGGTTGTGGACATGGGTTTCCTCATGTTTGGGACCCATACCTCTAAGAACCAACCCAATACAAAGGCGCCCTGGCTGGCAATGTTTGCAGATGACTACAAGGTGGGTGCTATTATTACTCCCCCATGTGAGGTTGACTTCCTTCACAAAAGCCTCTCTGAGACCTATGACTGTTGTCAGAACCCTGGACATAAGCTCAGTGCCAGATGATGTGCCATCATCCCTTTTGTGTATGACATGGTTTCCATAAAGTAATACATTGATGGCAGTCCACTGAACACTGATGTTGGTATAATGGAACTGGGAAGACAGGTTGACAGCATGCTGTATGGTGATCACCACATTGCCACTGTTTTCCGAATGTACTTTCATGTGTCACTTCTCCTAACTCAGGGTGTCGAATCCGGGAAGAAAAAGGACAGTGTTTCCCTGTACACACCCCTCAGTAGGCCAATCAATGTATACTATGGCGCATTTGCCATGTACCCCACTGGACACCAGCAGCAACAGGAGAGGATGCAAATGTACCTGACCAAGAGGATCTTAGTTATTACACACTTGCTCCATATGAACAGACTCCAACAATTGCAATGAATCTCTATCTCATAATGACAACTTAGGTGGGATTTCTGCCTGACATACACAGCCATGTCTGACCCATCCCTGTCAGGAATGCTACATCCGAGGACACCAATCTGTCCACACAACATGCCCCATCCTTACAATCAACAGGACATTCTGGAGAGACAGGTTCACAACCCATTGACTGGGCACAGCATGGAATAGATGATGCATACATGTCAAGCCAAGCACATCATTGGACCTCTTCATGAGCAATCAGGAGGAGTGGATGGGGAATAGAATACCCATCCGGGGGATCAATCCAGTGACTATACTCAGTAGACACCCTTGGGGGTATTGTTAGGTGGCATGATGCCAGTGTAGTCCCATGGGATAGCCTTGTAAAGCCTCCATGGCCATTTGTCACGTACACATCTATGACTCTTTGAACCCATGGATCTCAGTATTATCAAATGTGTGTGTGTGTGCATTAGTGTGTCTGAAAGTGTTTGTGAGTGTGTAAACATGTGGGTGAAAGTAGTTGGTGGCCCGTCTTACCCAGTACAACAACCACTGCCATACCTTACAAGTGCTGTAGTTGTTATTCACTATATAGGTACCTTGGGTCAGTCTACAACCTAAAAGTGCTGTAGTGTGTGCAGAAACTGCATAACTCTATAATACCAATAACCACATAGTTAGGGGTTCTAATATGAGTCCTGGCAAGTGTGTGTGTGTGTGTGTGTGTGTGTGTGTGTGTGTGTGTGTGTGTGTGTGTGTGTGTGTGTGTGTGTGTGTATGTGTGTACACGTGTGTGTAAATGTATATATGTGTAGGTTACAGTACTTTGTGGCTTCTGTTTCCCAGTACATCACCCATTGTCATAATTTGCAAGGCCTGGTGATGTCCCTCATGTAGAAATACATTTGGACAAGTGGCACCCAATAAACCTCTTTGGCACATGCAATAAATGCATAATAATGTTGTAACAATAGATAGTTAGGTAGGGGTTCTACTCCCAGTCCTGGCAAATGTATGAGAGAAAGTAGTGTCTTGTGTGTGTGTTTGTGTTCAAATGACAGCCTTTGGATGTGCACAGATTCATATTTTATGCCATGGTGCATACAGTGCACATTCCTAAGTCTACTGTATGAGGTCCACTTTTCACACCAACTGCAGTGGTATCTGTAGACACTCTTCAGCCCTATAAGCCCTGTGCAACAGTATGGAATAGTATGGTATGAATAACAAGATAGGTCGGTCTGCTAATGTCAGTACTGGCAGGTGTGTGTGTGTGTGTATGTGTGTGTGTGTGTGTGTGTGTGTGTGTGTGTGTGTGTGTGTGTGTGTGTGTGTGTGTGTGTGTGTGTGTGTGTGTGCGCGTGTGTTTATAAGTTAAAACTTTTGGGTCCATTCAAACCCAGTACACTTCCCTTTCCCCTACTTTAGCAGTCCTGCAGATATCAGTCACCTTAGAAGTGCCTTTCATCAGGCCTCAGCCCCATAACTCTGTGATGTGTGTGATAACTGCGTAACAAAATAGTACAAATAACTTGTTAAGTAGGAATTCTAATTTCAGCTTTTTGTGTGTGTGTGTGTGTGTGTGTGTGTGTGTGTGCGTGTGTGCGTGTGTGTGCGTGTGTGCGCGCGTGTGTGTGTGTGTGTGTGTGTGTGTGTGTGTGTGTGTGTGTGTGTGTGTGTGTTTACCAGTAAAAGATTTTGGGTCCATTCAAACCCAGGACACTTCCTCTTTCCCTTCTTTAACAGCCCTGCAGATATCAATCACGTTAGAAGTGCCTTTCATCAGACGTCTGCCCCATGACATCTATGGCATGTGTGATAACTGTGTAACACTATAATAGAACTAACTATTTAGGTAGGAGTTTTAATCTAATTTCTGGCAAATGTAAAAGTGTGTGTGTTGGCAAGTTAAAGCTTTTGAGTCCTTTCAAACCCAGGACACTTCCTTTTTCCCTACTTTAGCAGTCCTGCAGATATCAGTCACCTTAGGAGTGCCTTTCATCATACTTCAGCCCCATCATCTCTGTGGCACATGTGACAACTGTGTAATGCTGTAGTGCAAATAACTAGTTAGGTAGTTCTAATCTCAGTTCTGGCAAATATAAAAGTGTGTGTGTGTTTCCAAGTAAAAGCTTTTGGCTCCATTCCTACCCAGTACACTTCCTCTTTCCTACTTTTGCAGTCCTGCAGATATCAGTTACCTTAGATGTCATTTCATCAAAATTCAGCCCCATAAACTCTGTGGCATGTGTGATAACTGGGTAATGCTATAGTAAAAATAACTAGTTAGGTAGGAGTTCTCATCCCAGTTCTGCCAAATGTGTGTATGTATGTGTGTATATGTGTAGTTTAAAGTATTTTGTGGCTTCTCCCACCCAGTACATCATCCCTTGCCATACTTTACAAGGGCTAGTAATGTTCCTCACCTTAGAAGTACCTTTGGACAACCTTCACTCTATAAGCTCTGTGGTGTGTTCAATAAATACATAATACTGTAGTAGCAATAAATTGATAGGTTAGGTAGGGGTTCTAATCTCAGTCCAGCCAAGTAAGTGTGTGTGTGTGTGTGTGTGTGTGTGTGTGTGTGTGTGTGTATGAACAGTATCCTGTTTGTGTGGGGGTTGTTGTGTTTGTGTTAGAACCATACCATTGGGGGTTGGGGTTTTGCTGCATTTTGCTGTTGCCCACCCAGTACATGTCCCAGTTTCCAAAGCACAAGGACTACAGTTGTCATCCACTGTAGAGGGACATGTAGGCACTCTGCAGCCCTATAAGCATTGTGCCATGTGCAATAATTATGTGTCAATATGGAATAGATAACAAGATAGGCTGCCCATGTAATTCTTGGGTATCACTCCCCCCTCAGGAATCATAAACAAACACAGTCAGGTAGGCAGCCACACCTACATCAGTAGGTGGCCTGCAAACCAGCTCACAGATAGATCCCGCAATGTAAAAGTAGTGGACTCCATGTCAGACTGATGAACAGTCACGTGTTGAGTCCCACAGGTTGTGGACATGGGTTCCCTCATGTTTGGGATCCATACCTCTGAGGACCAACCCAATACAAAGGCACCCTGGCTGACAATGTTTGCAGATGACTACAAAGTGGGTGCTATTATTACTCCCCCATGTGAGGTTGACATCCTTCACAAAGGCCTCTCTGAGACCTATGACTGTTGTCAGAACCCTGGGCATAAGATCAGTGCCAGATGGTGTGCCATCATCCCTTTTGGGTATGACATGGTTTCCATAAAGTAATACATTGATGGTAGTCCACTGAACACTGATGTTGGTATAATGGAACTGGGAAGACAGGCTGACAGTAAGCTGTATGGTGATCACCACAGTGCCACTGTCTTTCGAATGTACTTCCATGTGTCACTTCTCCTGACTCAGGTTGTTGAATCCGGGAAGTAAAAGGACAGTGTTTCCCTGTACACACCCCTCAATAGGTCAATCAATGTATACTATGGCCCATTTGCCATGTACCCCACTGGACACCAGCAACAACAGGAGAGGCTGCAAATGTACCTGACAAAGAGGATCTTAGGTAGTACACACTTGCCCCATATGAACAGACTCAAAAAGTTGCAATGAATCTCTCTCTCATATTGATTACTTAGGTGGGATCTCTGCCTGACATACACAGCCATGTCTGACCCAACCCTGTCAGGAATGCTACATCCGAGGACACCAATCTGTCCACACAACATGCCCCATCCTTACAATCAACAGGACTTGATGGAGAGACAGGTTCACAACCCATTGACTGGGCACAGCATGGAATAGATGACACATACATGTCAAGCCGAGCACATCACTGGACCTCTTCATGAGCAATCAAGAGGAGTGGATGGGGAATAGAATACCCATCCTGGGGATCACTCCAGTGACTATACTCAATAGACACATTAGGGAGTATTGTCAGGTGGCATGATGCCAGTGTAGTCCCATGGGCTAGCCTTGTAAAGCCTCCATGGCCCTTTGCTACGTACACACCTATGACTCTTTGAACCCATGGATCTCAGTACTGTCACGTGTGTGTGTGTGTGTGTGTGTGTGTGTGTGTGTGTGTATGTGTGTGTGTGCATTAGTGTGTCTGAAAGTGTTTGTGAGTGTATAAACATGTGGGTGAAAGTAGTTGGTGGCCTGTCTCACCCAGTACAACAATCATTGCCATACCTTACAAGTGCTGTAGATGTTATTCACTATATAGGTACCTTGGGTCAGTCTACAACCTAAAAGTGCTGTGGTGTGTGCAGTAACTGCATAACTCTATAATACCAATAACCACATAGTTAGGGGTTCTAATATGAGTCCTGGCAAGTGAGTGTGTGTGTGAGTGTGTGTGTGTGTGTGTGTGTGTGTGTGTGTGTGTGTGTGTGTGTGTGTGTGTGTGTGTGTGTGTGTGTGTGTGTGTGTGTGTGTGTGTGTTTAAATGTATATATGTGTAGGTTACAGTATTTTGTGGCTTCTGTTACCCAGTACATCACCCAGTGTCATAATTTGCAAGGCCTGGTGATGTCCCTCATGTAGAAGTACATTTGGACAAGTGGCACCCCATAACCTCTGTAGCACATGCAATTAATGCATAATAATGTAGTAACAATAAATAGTTAGGTAGGGGTTTTACTCCCAGTCCTTGCAAATGTGTGTGAGAAAAGAGTGTCTTGTGTGCGTGTTTGTGTGCAAATGACAGCCATTGGATGAGCACAGATTCATATTTTATACCATGGTACACACAGTGCACATTCCTAAGTCTACTGTATGAGGTCCACTGTTCACATCAACTGCAGTGGTATCTGTAGACACTCTTCAGCCCTATAAGCCCTGTGCAACAGTATGGAATAGTATGGTATGAATAACAAGATAGGATGGTCTGCTAATGTCAGTACTGGCAGGTGTGTATGTGTGTGTGTGTGTGTGTGTGTGTGTGTGTGTGTGTGTGTGTGTGTGTGTGTGTGTGTGTGTGTGTGTGTGTGTATAGCAGTGGTTGTGAAGTTGCAGACTTGTATGCAACAATATTATGAGTATTCACACACCCAGTACAGCCACCACTGCCATATCCCACAAGGCCATGTGATGTTATTTACCTTACAGGTAAATTGTAACACTCATCATACTAGTAGTCCTGAGCCACCTGCAATAACCACATAATAATGTGATGCCACAGCTTGATGGGTAGGGGTTTCAAACACAACACTGGGAACTGTGATCATGTGTGTGTGTGTGTGTGTGTGTGTGTGTGTGTGTGTGTGTGTGTGTGTGTGTGTGTGTGTTTGTGTGTGTTACCATTGTTCACTATACTAGAGCTGATGTCAACCACCATAGACTGAGATACAGCCCCTTAGCCCTATAATCTGTGATGCATGTGCAACAACTGTTACACAGACCTGGGAAATGTGTGCAGATATAGCTGTATCCTGACAATGATGTGGTTTACTACACTATCATACCCCTTGTTGGTGATGTCTGCAGGGCCACATCCTGCTGACACACAGACACCTGGAACACAAACAGAATAGAGAATGTGAGAACACATTTGCTTAGGGTTACTAAGACCAATAATGCATCATGACTGAAAAGGTACACACTCACTCTGATGTGTAACCATTACAAATGCCAGATGACAGCACCTTACACAGCTTTAAATAGCTACATTGTACTAAAGTCAACCTGTGCATCAGACCCACATCAGACCCATATAAGCATGTCACTGAATCGATGGTATGGATGGCATGGTTGCAGCACAGGTATCATCATATGCACAGGGTGTTTTGTGGGTTTTCCAGAAGCCTAGGCTGGGCCACATGGTTAATATCATGTGTGTGTGTGAGTGTGTGTGTGTGTGTGTGTGTGTGTGTGTGTGTGTGTGTGTGTGTGCGTGTGTGTGTGTGTGTGTGGAGATGACTTTTCTGATGGTGATGTGTGTGGGTTTGTATGTACAAAGTCACGCCATGTTGGCATCCTACACAGGGGTATTTTGGACAGCTGTGAGCCATACATGACAGGGTGTACAGTTCACTGTCTCTGGCCACGGACACAGTAACTGGGTCTGCCAAGGGTATCACCAGTACCACCAGGGCTGAGTCCAGATGCAGTATTAGTCCCCGCTGGTGACTGCTGCCTGCTGAATCCATGTCCCTGTTGGGACTAGCCAGGATCACATGCCCATGGCCTGCTGCTCACGGTGTGGACAGCACAACCCCTTCAGTGCTGGTCGTACTGCCAGTATTGGAATGTGATGGTGCATGGCCATGTAGACCCTCAGCTGATTGTGGTGCTGCCCCCAGCTCAATGACTTTTGGCCAGTGTCTGCCAAATGCTCAGGCACAGATATTCCATGGTTAGGGAGTGCTAAGGTCTTCACCCACCATCTATCCATGACCCCAGTACACTCACAGGTGGCTGCAGTGAGTTCATATTGCTAAGAACACCTGGAACATGCTCATACATGATGCTGTGTATATGTCTGGTATAACATTCATTATGTGCCTGTGCTCCCATGGCAGCCTGAAACACGCATCTGTTGACTGCTGCCATAGCACTTGCAACAGAGGCATGACAGGCTGAAATCCTCCTGTGAGCACCTCTGCCCATCTGCCTGTGTGGGGCCTTAACAGCACTCTGGCTATGGCTAATGCCTGTACCCTCACTTGCCATAGTCACCACAGTAGCCTGTTTCATGTCACAACCTGCCAACTGTCCATTATCTGTGGCCAGGCCACTGGTGATGGGGTATGTATGGGCATTGTGATTGTGTGTGGGGATGGGGTTGACAATAGTGGGATGCCAACCGATGGCACAGTATCAGCCCCTGACAACCCCACCTGTGCCTTAATATGAGTATCATCATGGTCAGATTCTGCAGAGACACTGACATCAGTATCAGAGCAGGAGAGACTGCAGCCACCATGTCCACCTGTGAGGGAATACAACATATGTAAATCACTACTGACACTATAAGGTTTGCTGGTACACACACACACACACACACACACACACACACACACACACACACACACACACACAGGTGAGGTGCCTCAAAGGTATTACACAGACCTCACATTAGCTGACCGGGGGCATTCACGACACACAGTCAGCAATAACATACACACTCTGGATGGACCCTCAGCATCATGGAGGCAATCCTTTCAAATTACCATTACTACTAATATATACCTCTAGGATACATGAGTGGTGTTAGTAGGTCATGGCCCTTCACCTAGCATACACTGCACCCATGTAAATTTTTGCTGTTCACCTGTGGCAACTCCTACAGAACATACCCTCCAACTGTACAGGGTTTTGCTGAATGTCTGCATGTGTGGCTCATATGTTTGGTCTGATCCTCATAACTCCTGTGTTTGTCTGATACATTATGTGTTGGCCTGTGGATTGGTGCCACTAAATGATGTCCTAATTGGAGGTGCAGACTGCATAACCTGCAGTACATGTATTTTAAAACAAAGCTGGTTACTCAAACAACTTCCCAAGCTTACAGTGGATATAGTAAGTGTATGCACACACCTGTTAACATGCCAGGTTTTCATGATATATCACGAGACCTCAGAACTCGGGTCATTACATCACCATAATTTCATATGACATATGACCTGTGCAGTCCAAATGAAGAACATACACATCAGTTACAGGTAACATCTGGTAACTGAAATAGGTACAATAGGCTGGTTACATGAGTGTGCACACCTTTAAAGTAATACTCTGTTAAAGCAACTTCTGATTTAATCACAGCATACAGTCCTCTTGGGAAGGTGTCTATCAGCATGGAACATCTTGACTTGTCATTGTTTACACAGTCTCCCTTGCAAAACACCTCCAACTATAGAGATTGCAAGGGCATCTGCTGTGCACCACCCTCTTCAGGTCACCCTGCATATATCCTATTGGATGTAGGAGTGGGCTCTGACTCAGACAGTGCAGAATGTTGCATGTGTTCTGTTGAAGCCATCCTTTTGTTGATGTGGATGTAATGGTTTGGGCCATTGTTGTTTGGAAATGTGAAATTTTTCACCATCCACAGCTGTGTTGCAGACATCAAAATGTTTTGGAGCCACAAGGGACCAGTGTTTGGAACTGTTCATAAACCCCTCTAACTTGGCTACATCCCCAGATCCAGCCTGTGAACAGCAACCTCAAAGCAGGACACTGCCATCCCCATGCTTCACTGTGGGGGTGGTGTTGTTGTGGTGATGTGCATTGGTGATATTGTTTCAAACACACCTGTCAGAATTCTGGCTAATAAGTGCAACCATGGTCCCATATTACCATAACACATTTTCCCACTTGCTTTTTGGAGAACTAATGTATTGTTTTCAGACTTTCACCAGGCCTGGATATTGTTTGGTGTGAGGAACTGCTGCCATCTTCCAACCCTACCCTATAGGCAGAACATATGGAGAAAATGGAAGGTTGTTGTGACATGTAGTACACACCCAGTACTTGCTGGAGGTTCATGCTACTCCTTCACTGCTGCTGTAGGGCTCCTGGCAGCCTCCCTGGCCAGTTTTGGTCTTGTATTCTCATAGACTTTGGTTAGATGTCCACTCCTTCACAATGTAACTGTAGCCCCATATTTTCACCACCTTTTGATGACTGTCTGCACTGTGTTCCATGGTATGTGGAATGCTGTGGAAATGTTTGGGTACCCTTATCCAGTCTGATACATCTCAAACATGTGGTCCCTTAGCAGCTTCATCAGCTCTATGTGAACCATGGCTGCTGCTGTAGCAGGCAACTGGGTATATTTTAGGATAATCCTGGTAGGGCAGCTGACCATTAGTTGCTGTTAATTGAAGAGTTTCTGTAATTGATGGGTGTTGTGTACCCAATAAGATGTACTGCTGTAGTCATATCAAAAGCTGCCTAAACACAGTACTAGCTTCAGCCTTGCACACATATGCATCTAGGTTGTTGTACTATTGTTATGTGTAATTATTGTTCACCTAACAGATTTGTTTTATTTACAATTGAATTGTACAGGTTATAGATCACATGAAAGGTTAGCAGTATTCTGAACGTGTTTATTGTGCACTCATTTTGTATATCACACATACCTGACATTCTAACAGGTGTGTACACCATTTATATGCACTGTATATCACTAATTATACAATATGACCCTAGTTTTGGGCTTTTGTCCCCCATTTCCTCAGACCTTGCCCAGGTGTCCTGCAATGACAGGTTGTGAGGTATGCCACAGATATGTGACATCTCCTGCAAATAGGCCCTTGTCATGACCACCATGATGTAATGCAGTAAAAACCACCACAGGTGAACATGCAGATATTGCCAAATGGCTGAGTGTTACAGTTGTGTGCATGGTTACATGCATTAACTTTAGCATGCCTGAGGTACTGGTGAGCTACAACAGGGAAACACCATACTTACTGGGTTCAGGCTGCTGTCCCATGTGCAGACCAGAGGGTCCTATGTAGTTGTGAGGGAGAGATATTGTCAGCAGATTCACATTAGGCATTGGTACAAGATGAATGTACGTTTCTGCACAGGTACAGTACACACTATGATTTTACACAATTTGCTCTCCTTCACCATACATGTGCACTTGTGTGCATTGCTACACCCCACCCACTAATCCATTTTGCACTGACATATGCATCTACAGACTCTGTGGAAGACAGGTTAAATTGAACTAGATGAATTGTAGACTAATGGACAACAAAAGCATCCTGGCACACCAATCCAACGAAAGTAAAAAGCGTGTAGAAGAATGAAATATAAATAAGGTTTAATTAACAGGTAAAACAGGTTAAACAAAGTGCTTTTCGTCGCCTTGATTAAGGCAACTTCTTCAGATTAACACATTACATTCACAAGACCATTTAAATAACAAGCAGAACCATCATGTGGTCTAGTTTTAACTAATCAGATGCTTTCAAGTGTAGATTTCAAAGGTTTTTTAAAGACATACTAAAAGTGTTAAAAGTGTATCCCAACATTCTCAATATGTCTCTAACCACTAATCCACTGACTATTTTTAACTAACATAATAGACATCTTTGACTATTGTTTAGAAATTAACTATGAATTTAGACATACGGTTTTTGTTATTATTTTAATTTAATATATACATATGTTTTTGACATATACCCTTTATGTATATATATATATATATATATATATATATATATATATATATATATATATATATATTTCATTTGTTATATATGTAAAAGTGGGTCTTTTGGTGACATTTTCACTAAACGTCAGTGGATTAGTGGTTAGAGACATATTGAGAATGTTGGGATACACTTTTAACACTTTTAGTATGTCTTTAAAAAACATTTGAAATCTACACTTGAAAGCATCTGATTAGTTAAAACTTGACCACATGATGGTTCTGCTTGTTATTTAAATGGTCTTGTGAATGTAATGTGTTAATCTGAAGAAGTTGCCTTAATCAAGGCGATGCAAAGCACTTTATTTAACCTGTTTTACCTGTTAATTAAACCTTATTTATTGTTCATTCTTCTACATGCCTTTTACTTTTGTTGGATTGGTGTGCCCGGAGTCTTTTGAAGACAGTTTAAATTCATTGAAATGCACTTTGGCCTTACCTGGATGCTCCTCACCTGTTGCTTGGGTGCCACCTACCTACACAACTGCTGTTTCCCGTGTTTGAGTTTGTGTGGGGGCTACCCCAAGGTTGGCAAGGAGCTCCTCTGTTGCAGTAAGTGAGGCCTATGTGGCCAGCCAGCCACCAGTATCAGTACAGTCCATCACTACAGCAGCAGCCCTTTGCTGGGCATGACATATCAGGTCAGTTGCTCTATGCCTGACCTGATGGTATGTGCATCCATGGTGGCCCAACACATTCACTCTGTGGATGATCTCATCCGACAGGGCAGTATACTCCGCAGATTTTGCTGGCTACTGCCAGAAAGGATGTTATAGTTTAAGATTACAGCTTCTGTGATGGCTGCTGTCTCCACATCAGTGTAAGTTGTTTGCTGCTGCATGGCACCTGGAGGACATACACAGGGAAACACGTCACAGGACCTCAGACATTGCCCAGAATTCTTTACAGAGCCAGCACATGCATATGGACTATCATTAGCCACCAATTACAAACACATCATACCCCTGTACCTGGCAGAACTGTATGAACATGCATTGTACTCCTGGTCCTGATGTGTCTTGTTCACCCCAGTGAGGGGCAGTACATTGCATAAACCACCATTCATCATCCACATTTGTGTAGAGGGATGACAATGGCTGTGTTCTTTGCAGATGAGGATGTCAATGGAGCTCAGGCTTTCCTTGCATACAGTGTGTAATGGAGCTGGAAGCATATGCCTGAGTTCATGTAAGATGCAGACAGGAATGTTATCAGGCCACAAGAGGACTTGTTTTTGTCAACTTTGATTAGGCAGTTTGCACCTGATCCATAATGATGAGGGGAGGGGTGTGCGTCCTGTGCATATCCACCTATACTGATGGTGATCCAGGTTGGTGATGTTTGCCCTAAACCTGTCTGCAGCAAATTGACTGTAGCTATAGTGTGTGTGTGTGTGTGTGTGTGTGTGTGTGTGTGTGTGCGTGTGTGTGTGTGTGTATGTGCTGTGATTGATCACCCTTACAGGGTGGGTTGGGTTGGTGCCTCTGAGACTTCAGACATATGTGATGATGGCCTTGTGATTGCCCTTAATAGATGTACCCAATTTGTACTTATAGTTAGCCTTACAGTAATCCACTTCTGACATATTATGCTTGTTCAGACAAAGGTTGACATGCCGCCTAGTTGGTGCCTGCTCCTACTTTGCCCTGTACAACCATATTGCATCACAATATGTGCTTTGTGCATTGCTGCTGTCCAGCAAAGGGGTTTTCTCTACTTTGGTGGAGACAGGTTTTACAAGTACAGTTTTGCTGAGGTCATACAGCTATGTGGATGGTCTTATATCTGTTTGTAGTAGGCATGGACACAGGTTCAGAACACAGTTGACCAACTCTATAATTTCAACGTGATACTAATGCTTATTATACCATCCATGTCTGTGTCAGGTCAATGACACTACCAGTAGCTGTAGAGGCGTAACACTGTTGGATGCACAGAAACTAAAGTTACACATGTGTACAACATGTACAACTTATTCACCTGATGTTTTGCATCCCATGTCAATTGTTATGAGGCAGCTAGGTACACCTACCCATACATACATATGCACAGGTAATACCTGTTATACATTTCTGTTCTGTGCCAGTATGGCACACTGTAATGACAGTCTTGCAGCTCAGTCAGTCATGTCAACCTGTTAGGGCAGGACATCTGTAGGACAATGCACATACATGGTGGGCTATGGGCTGCAATTAGTGACACTTTCTTCATGTTGCTGTAACACACATATGTCATTTGATAGTTCAGTAGCCTTTTCATTCATAGACATACCCTGGAGAATGTCTGATGTTCATATGGCAAGCAGAGATGTGAAAGGTTAGATGTGTGGTAGTGATGTTAGGAACTGTTAATGCTGTGAGTATGACTGGTATGGGGACAGAACTGGCTGATATGCTGGACAAAGGAAAGGTGGATATATTGTGTGTGCCAGAGACCAGATGGAAGGGGTATACAGCTGTGTGTATCAAAGTAGGGTACAAATAGTTCTATCATGGTGTGTATGGGAGGGGAAATGGTGTAGGGGTTAACCTGAAGGAACATTATGCCAAGGGTGTTTGTGGAGGTGATAAGAGTGTTGGGTAGAGTGATGTTTAGGAGGCTGGGAATTGATGGTGTGAGGCTGACAGTTGTTAGTGCATATGCTCCACTAATTGTGTGTATGATGGATGAGACAGACATACTTTTTGTGTGGTTGGATGAAGTGGTGATGCGTGTACCCAAGGGTGAGTGAGTGGTGATTGGAGCAGATTTCAATGGACATGTTGATGAAGGGGAAAGAGGTGATGCAGAAGTGATGTGTAGGCATGGTGTTAAGCAAAGGAATGCAGAAGGTGAGATGGTGGTGGAGTTTGCAACAGAGGTTGGACATGGGTGTAGTGAATACATAGTATTACAAGACTGAGGGGCATAGGGTGACATACAAGAGTGGAGGAAGATGCACACAGGTGGATTATCTCCTATGCAGTTGGCCCTGTTTGAAGGGGATTAGTAACTGTAAAGTGGTGACAGGGGAATGTGTAGTTAGGCAGCATGGAAGGTTGGTCTGTGGGACAACACTGGTGATCACAAAGAGGGGAGGGAGTGTGAGGGCAGCACCAGGGATCAAATGGTGGATGCTGAGAAAGGGTGATTGTGAGGCTGTGTTCAGGGAAGAGTTAAGACAGGCAGTGGGTGGCAGTGAAGAGTTAACAAATATCTAGGTAACTGCATCCGAGCTGGTAAGGAAGATGAGTAGAACAGGGCTTGGTGTGACATCTGCACAGAGAAAGGAGGACAAGTAGACCTGGTGATGGCAAGAGGAAATACATGGGAGTATACTGAGAAAGAGGTTGGCCAAGGAGAAGTGGGATTGTCAGACAGATGCAGAAAGTAGACAGGCATATAGGGAAATGGGGTGCAAGGCAAAGAGAGTGGTGGCAAAAGCTGAGGATGGTGCATCTGAAGGGTTATATGTAAGGTTGGACACCAAGAATGAAAAATAGGACCTGTACCAATTGGCTTGACAGAGGAATGTAGCTAGGAAGGATGTGCAGCAGATAAGGCTGAGAAAGGATAATGCTGGAACTGCACTCACTGGCGAGGAGAGTTGGTTGAGCAGGTAGAAACAGTACTTTCATGGGCTTTTGAATGAAGAGAATGAGAGAGTGAGAAGGTTGGATGATGTGGGTATGGTGAATCAGGATGTACAACTGATTATCAAGGGGGAAGTACGGATAGCTATAAAGAAGTTTAAGAATGGAAAGGCTATTGGTCCATATGCCATACCTGTGGAAGCATGAATGTGTTTAGGACAAATGGCAGTGGCCTTTTTAACCAGATTGTTTACTGTAATCTAGGAAAGTCAGAGGATGGGTGAGGAGTGGATGAAATGTGTTTGGTTACTGCTTATGAGAATAAGGGTGGTGTGTAGAGCTGTAGTAACTATAGAGGGATAACATTGATCAGTAACAGCATGAGGTAATGATAAAGGGTGGTGGAAGTTAGGCTAAGAAGGAAGTTGAGGATTACTGATCAGCAGCATGGTTTCATGCCAGGATAGAGCAGAACAGATGCAATGTTTGCTCTAAGAGTGTTGATGTGGACCTGCAGAAAAGGTTAGACATAGCTGCGTTGTGTCTTTTTGAACTTACAGACAGCATATGACGGGATGCCTAGAGAGGAGTTGTGGTATTGTATGAGGTGGTCAGGAGTGGTGTAGGAATCTGTAAGAATGCTACAGGATATCTACAAGGTTAGTATGACAGCAGTGAGTTCTGCATTGGGGGTGACAGGTGTGTTTAAGGTGGAGGTGGGAGTACATCAGGGATCAGCTATGAGCCCTTTCTTATTTGCAGTGGTGATGGACAGGTTGACAGACATGATCAGACAGGAGTCTCCCTAGACTGTGCTGTTTGCAGATGACATTGTGGTCTGTAGTTAGAGGAGGGAACAGGTTGAGAAGACCCTGGAGAGGTGGAGGTATCATCTAGATGGAGAGGAATGACAGTCAGCAAGACATAGAAGGAATATATGTGTGTGAATGGGAGGGAGGATGGAAGAATGGTGAGGATGCAGAGAGTACAGCTTGCTAAGGTGGATAGGTGTAAATACTTGGGAAAAACAGCTCAGAGTAATGACAAGTGTGGGCGATAGGTGATGACATGAGTATCAGCAGGATGTGGGTGGTGGGGAAGAGTGTCATGTGTGATTTGTGACAGACATGTATCATTAAGAGTGATAAGGAAAGTCTACAAGAGAGTAGTGATCCCAGCTATGTTATATGGGTTGGAAACATTGGCAATGAAAAAAGAGGCACAAGTGAGAGCTGGTCGTAGCAGAGTTACTGATGGTATGATTTGCACAGGGTGTGGCCTAGCAGTGTCACAGTTGGTATTGTGCAACACACACTCAAGTAGTGGTCATATGTGAGACATCCTTTCCTGGGGTGACTCACAGCCCTGAGCTGTTTTCTATGTCACTGCAGAAAGACACAGTTTCTAAAGCCATAGGTTCTGCTCAGCAATATCTCAGTACAGCATGTATTGTTGAGACATAATATTGTTTGAACTTCCTATTTTGCATGTTTACATTCCCCCTACTACATTCCATTACAGGCTTGATTGTTTGACATAGCTGTGTTTATTTATTTTCAGTTCAGTTGGTACACTCCATCAGTCTCAGTGTGTTTGTGTGTGTGTGTGTCTGTCTGTTTGTGTGTGTGTGTGTGTGTGTGTGTGTGTGTGTGTGTGTGTGTGTGTGTGTGTGTGTGTGTGTGTGTGTATGTGTGTGTGTGTGTGTGTTTGTGTGTGTGTCTATCTCTCTCACTCTTCTCTCTCTCTCTCTCTCTCTCTCTCTCTTTCTGAGACAGATTTAGGATATACATCTGCTTTGTATAGGCAGCATCTTGCCTTTAATAGGTAATGCTCATGAGCAGCTGATGGCCTGTGCACCACCTGGAGTCCCCAACTTGCTAACTGCATGTGAAATAGCTGTGGTATCATTCCTATACCCAACAGCATAGAAACACACTCCTATAACTGAGTACTTCATGTGGGCATTGCCCCTTTTCCTTGCCTGGGAGGAGTACTCCATGGAATTGTGTGCAACAAGCAGCATCACAGAGCATAGTTGGGAATACGTCTTACAACAAACACTGTGGAGACAGCCCAACAAACTGGGAGAGAATATTCCAGACATAGGGACAGAATGTAAGTATTGTTGTTATACAGTTGAACTAATGCTAGTTTGACAGGGTTTGTGTGGATATGGCTGCTCTGCATGGAATAGTGTTATGTGGTTGACATAACTTCCAAATGTAGGGCTATCCGCAGACTGGCCCAAGTTTGGACTCATATTTGGTGTGTTACTCACAATTTTTTTGGCCTTGGAAATTTATTTGCATACTCTGAAGATTGCAGTCAGTAAATGGTAACATCCATGTGTGTTTCTGACTTCATATCCTTCAGAACAAATATGTTACAACAAGCCTGTTACACCAGCAACTTTCTCAGTTTATGACAGCAATATGTCAATAATGACCATGTGTTTGGGCCTCTGCCCCAAGTATGTCAGGCTTTGTCCAGATGTCATGCTGTAAAAGGTGTATAGGTGTAGTATATAATTATGTAGTGACTTCATTCCAGATGTCATCCCAGTGATGTATCAGACTGCCAGACATGTTACGTGTAGAAGGCCTTATATATGAGGACGAAGCCTGGACGTTCTATACAGATGAGAGGACTGTGCATTTCTGGCAATTGTTGACAGACTGTCAGGATTGTGTAGCATTGTATTGTGAATATGTTATTTGGCCTGTGTAGGGGGTAGATGTAAGTGTTGAGGGTACTGACTTTGCATGCTGCTCCAGCTTTTGTTGCTCTATCAGCTGTATATGTTTGCAGGTGCAGGCTGAGACATGTCCCATACCATAGTCAGACATCAGACTACACTGTGAATTGGGCCAGTATTTACAGGGGTAGTGTGTGAGTGGCAAACATGCTGATGATTTTGTTCAAACAGTCCATACACTCTACTGTTTCTGTGGCTTACCAGTATGTCACGTTGAATGTGGTAAGACTGGTTCTGGGAATGCACTTTCACGCTGGTGTCTGTTAGTCAGTGCTGTTACATCCCTGTAGTGCCTGATATATTTGCAATTACATGTGTATTCCCCCATAGCAAAACTGGGTTTGTGTTGTGTCAGTCTGCCTGTAGTTTAGACATTACTTGGTGATATGGTTAGCAGCTCAGTGTAGTTTTCCTACTGTGAGGTTATGTCTCGATATTTTTCAGATACACTGTTGCCTGGCCCCCATACATGTTGTGTATGTCTGACACATCAGTGGGATGATGTAAAGATGTATGTCAGTGAGTAGTAGGGAGTAATTTGGTTTTGGACTTGGGCTATTCCAGTCAATATATGGTACAACAGACAAAAGGGTGTTACTGCATCAACTGTGTCACCTTATCTACTCCAGTATTTGGGATATGTTCCCAGTTTCATGACTTTACACCTCCCCATGTCAGGCTTGGTCCATATTTGTTGCACTAAGGGGTTCTGAGCATGCCTCTCGACTGGCCAGATTGTTTCAGACTGTCCAGGATTATTGCTCATAAGTATGTTCTGTTCCACAGAATCATTATTTTCATTTCTGTGGTAAATCACTGTGATGATGTGAGGACTCTGTCTGTAATTGATGACATACATTTCAGTTTCAGAACTCACATCCTTCTGGACATGTATGCTGACATGAACCCTGTTACTGTAGGGACATTCTATATTTATAACTGCAGTATGTGCATTATGTCCCTGTTCTTGGACCATTTTCCCCCCATTTTGACAGCCTTTGCCCAGAATTATTGCACTAAGAGGTGTAGAGGTATGTTGCTGAGTATGACTCCACTGCATGTTATGTGTATATATATTATATATTATATATTATATATATATATATATATATATATACATATATATATATATATATATATATATATAAATATCCTTTTATATATACTATATTGAGATATATATATATATGTATGGATCTACTTCAGCTGACCTAACTTCCATTTGCCTGGTATTCATTTGACTGAGACCAAATCACATATACTTCACTTCACTTAAAACTCATTTCACTGACAATGAGTACTGGCAGTGTGTAGAGCACTGTAAGGCAAGTAAAAGGTATATGTCCTTTTCCCCACTGTAGTGCAACCCTGAAGTTAGAATATATAGTTATGGGGGTGTGGGGGCTGTAGTTGGTTTTACTGAACAATATAAAAGTAAACCAGAAATTATAAAATCAAACTAGGTGGGGGGCTATGCCCCTCACACCCCCCTAACTATATATTCTAACTCCAGGGTCGCACTACAGTGGGGAAAAGGACATATACCTTTTACTTACCTTACAGTGCTCTACACACTGCCAGTACTCACTGTCAGTGAAATGAGTTTTAGCTGATGTGAAATTTAGGTGAAGTGAAGTTTAGGTGATTTGGTCTCAGTCAAATGAATGTCAGGCAAATGGAAGTTAGGTCAACTGAAGTAGACCCATATATCTATATATATATATATATATATATATATATATATATATATATATATATATAAAATATATATATATATCTATATATATATATATATATATATCTATAGATATATATATATATATGTGTGTGTGTGTGTGTGTGTGTGTATATATATATATATATATATATATATATATATATATATATATATTATATAGATATATATTCCTTTATTATCGATACATATGTTTATATAACAGTATATGTATATATTCTATACATAGGTTCATACTAGGCTATCTGCCCTAGGGCATTTATAAGCCTAGCCAGAGTTGTGTGGCTTTCACCACCCCTTAGGTTGAAGAATACTATACCCATTAGTTTGCCATGCCTCTGTCCAGCAGTGATAAAGAGATGATCCCCGGGGTAAACCTACGATCTCCCATCCACTGGTCAAGATTCCTCTTGAACAGAGCCAGCGAGGTGCTCTGTCTCACATGGACCGGGATTCTGTTCCACAGCATAGGGAGTCTCTGGGTGATGAATCTGTCCCTCCAGCATGTCCTATTTATATCCATGTTGAGGTTTAAGTCTCTTGCTCTTGTGGCTCTGGTGGATTTGGATTTTTTGAGGTGGAGCATGTCCATTAATTCCGGGTTGGACATGGCCTTGTATGTCAGGCACAGGTCACCTCTGAGCAGATGGTATGCGACTGAATAGAGCTGGAGTTTCTTCAGTCGGGCAGCATATGGCATATTTTTGAGCCCCTTTATCCTTTTGGTGAGGATCTTTTGGGGTCTTTCCAATTGCTGCAGGTGTCGGGTAAGATACATTCCGAATGGGGCATTGTACTCAATCATTGGTCTGATAAGTGAAGAGTACAGGGGAACAATGACTTCCCTTGATCTGGATGTGAATCCTTTCATAATCAGGTGGGCAATGTAGAAGGTCCTCCTAACCACTTTGGCAATGTGAGTGTCAAAAGAAAGGTTACTGTCAACTTGGGTCCCCAGGTCCCTGATAACCTCTTCTGTGCTTAATGGATTGCCACCTATGTGGTAACTTGGGGTTACCTTGTTTTTACCAAAGGGTATGACTATACATTTTTTGGTGTTTAGCTTAAGGCCATGGCTCTGGCACCAGTTATCCATTTCTATGAGACCTCTCTGAAGGATATCTGTGTCTGATGGATTTTCAACTATGGCGCCCAGTTTGCAGTCATCTGCAAACTTTGTCAGCCACAATCCTCCTATGTTTGCCTGCACTTCTGAAAAGTAGATGCCGAACAAGAGGGGGCCCAGGACTGAGCCCTGTGGGACACCGCTTGTGACTGGCTTGGAGTCTGACATGGCACCAGCAACTCTAACCCTGTGGGTTCTGTCCTTGAGCCAGTTTGCAACCCATCTTGTGACATATGGGTTTACATTTAAGCTGGTGAGCTTTTCTATGATACCTGAGTGGGGTATTGTGTCAAAAGCTTTTGCAAGGTCAAGGTAGGCTGTATGAACTGCCTTACCCTCGTCAATGGCCTTGGTGACTGTTTCAAAAAAGTCGACCAAGTTCAAGAGGCATGATCTGCCCTTGACAAAGCCGAATTGGGTAGGATCCAATGTCTGTAGGTCCCCTATGTCTTTATTTATGAGTTCCATTATGATCCTGTCCATAGCTTTGCAGACCAGGCTTGTTAAGCTTATGGGGCGGTAATTACCAGGGTCCGTAGAAGCACTGCATTTGTGGAGTGGGACCACAGTTGCTGTACACCACTCTTTGGGTACGTATCCTGTGGTAAGGCTAAGATTAAACAGCAGCCTTATGTGTGGGTTTAGTTCCTCATTGAGTTCGTGTAGCACACAGCTGGGGACACCATACGGTCCCATTGATGCTGTGTTTTTAGCTTTAGAGAGAGCAGCTCTCACCTGGGCATTTGAGATGATTGGGAGGCTACACTCTGCTGGGATAGATATTTCTCCTTTTGGGGGGGGGGGGGTTTCACTGAAGCTATCTGCCACTATGTTTGCAATGTCTATGGGTTCAGTGATTTTTGTATCATTTTGGACTAATTCTGAGCATATCTGGGAGTTTCCACCCAGATTTCTAACATAGCTAAAGAAGGCCTTATGATTGTCTTTTGAGTCCTTGGCGATTTTTCTCTCAAAGTTGGCCTTGGATGATTTTATGAGTGATCGTAGATTTTTACTAGTATTGATCAGAGATGTCTTCCCTTTTAGGGATTTTGCTCTATCTTGTAGTAGCTTTCTCCTCTTGTTGTAAAGTTTGTTTATGGCTGGGGTCCACCAGATCGGGTGCTTGCCTTTGGTGGAAAGGGTCTTGATTTTATTTGGGATTGCTTGATCCATGCAATCCTGGAGGTGCTAGAAAGCATTTGTAAGGGATTCAGCAGCGTGGGTTGTGGTTTCCAATGGCTCAGGGGCCTTGAAGGATACCACACCAGTCTTAAGAAGTGTGAAGTTGGCTTTTGAGAAGTTCTTCACTGTGGTCTTCTTTGTTGGGGGTGGGGGCGGGATGTGGATCTCCAGTGAGATTAGTTTATGGTCTGATCTCACCAATGAGGATATACTTCCGTGTGGAGCATTTTGTCCCCATGTTTGTGATGATCAGGTCTAGTATATTTTCACCTCTTGTGGGAATGGTGACAAGTTGTTCCATAGCATTTGAGTTTATGAACTCCAGGAACCTTTGGGCTAGGGTATTGGGGCTTGAGTAATGCTCCCAGTCTATGTTTGGGTAGTTGAAGTCACCCAATATGATGGTGTTTGGAGAGACATTTATACTCTCCAGTGTCTTCAGGAAGGCTGTGTGGGGTTTCTGAGTTTGAGAGGGTGGCCTGTAACATGCTACAAACTGTAGAGCAGTTTTGCCTATGGTTAATTGCACCTGAATGGTCTCTGATGCTTCGTGAGTTGCCACCAGCCTGTAGGTGTGAGTATCCTTGATGAATATGGATACACCCCCTCCTTTTGTGGTACGGTCCAGGTTTTGGGGCCAGAACGCATGATATGAGGTAAAACCTGATAGTGCCGGGGTGCTCTCAGGAGCCTTGAACCAGGTTTCAGTCACAGCACAGACATCGATGTTCTTCATACTGAGGAGGGCTTCGAGGGCGTGCATCTTGAGATTTAGACTTCTGGCATTGAGCAGCATTACCCTTAGTTTTTTTCCATTATTGTTTTCTAGGGCGGTGCGTTTAGAATTTGAGCCTTGTCTAAAAAAGGCACTATGGGGGTGGCAAGAGCTTTTGCCAATATCCAGAAACCCAGGGGTGACAGGTGCAAGCTGCCCCTTGCGAAGCAGCATGGCTTGTCAAGCATGTCATTCCAGGCAGACAGACTTTGGATCCCCTTAGAATGACACCAGAAATTAAGCCAATTATTAAAACTGATCATTTTGTCTCTGTATTGTGGCATCATTCTTGGTGAAGGTAGGATACTGCTCAGGGTCAGGGTCATACCAGCCTGGGTTACATAATCTGAGAGCTCCTTTATGTCTCTTTTCATGTAGTCCAGGATGCGTCTCAGGTCATTCACACCGGCATGGACAATGACTGAGTCATACTTGTACTTGCTGTGGAGTGACCTGAGTGCTTGTGTTATGTGGCGGATTCTAGCATCCGACAGGCAGCTTACTGTGGCCCTCTCCTTGTTCAGTCTGGTGAGTGGGACGTCAGTGTGTCTGACTATGGAGTCACCTATGACAAGTGTGTCTGGCATTGTGTTTGGCCTTAAGGGCTGTGACTGATTTGCACACTGACTTTGTGATTTATGTGTTGCTTGTGTTATGTCATGAGGTGGCAGTTGTTTGGGTGTCTGCTTTGGAGGCCTCTGCTGTTTTGGTAGATTTTTGATCAGTGCCTCCGAGTATGTCTTTGTGTGTTTATGTGTTTGATTTGTAGTTGTGAAAGTTCTATGTGAGACTGGGTTTATGGTGTGTGTGGTTACCTTCTCCGCCTGTCTGGTTTTGCCAGTCCTGAGTTGAGAGAGCTCAGCCTCAAGTTTGGCTATATATATTTGTTTTATATGTATAGCTCCATATATCTGATGCATAGACTTTTTAATATTTATCTATCACCATATAAATCTATATGTGTATATTTATATATACTAAACATGACTGATTTCACAGTGTTTGTTTTCTACTATACTATACCTGTACTGAATGACATATTTGAAAAACAGCCTTCATTATTACATCTCAGATGGTGTAGTAATAAATTGCTCTGTGTATGGTGTACAGTGTTCTCGGTCCAAGTCTTGGCAGGGTTGATTATTTTGTTGTGGGGCAGAACAGTGGCTGATAGAAACAGGGTGATTAAGGCAGTTTTAAGCAGTTGTAAGTGGGTTTTCATGGGTTTGTGTGATGATAAGCACTACCAACACATGATTATATGGAAAACTGCTTAATCTGTGTGGGCATCGCATAGCATCGCTCAAAATTACTTACTGCCACTTCCGGATGCTTACTGCAGCTTACTCCCGCTTACTCCAGTGCTAATTTCTTTAAAAGAAAAGAAAAAAGGGGGTGATAGGAAAGTGGTGCAGATGTGGGCACACAGAGGGAAAAACAATGTGACAGATAGCTAGGGATGTGCAGCACAGGTGTATGGAAGGTCCATAGCTGTCCATTTCTGATACAGCAACAGCTGTGCATTTGTACAGAATTAGGAGGTGAATTTGGACACTCAACCCCCTGAGAGAGGGGTGAGGACAACAGTAATGTGTTGTTAAGCCAATTAGACCAGATTACATGTGTCCAGTGGACATGTGTGCGAAATGGACAGCTATGTATGGGGCAATTTTTTTTTGTGGGAACAGATTGCCTTTTTTTTTTTAAGGATAGAGTGGGATGTTGGGAAAAGATAGTAGGTATATTTGGGGATGTAGGTTGGGTAAGAAGACAGACACAAAAGCAGACAGGGGCAGTATATGACACATGTGGGGGGGTAAACATCTTGGATGGGGATGGTGGGTGGAAATCGGACGCTCACAAGCCACCAAATAAATACAATGGGACTGAGGTCCCAACCCATGGGCAGTCACTACTGCACCTTCACGGCCCCAAAGGTGGCTGTGCTGTGGGCTGAGCAGGAGGGGCAGACTGCCCCTCAAGATGCACCACGTGGCACTCAAGCTGGCATAGCAGATCTCCAAACTCCTTTCAAAGCTCGTTACGCACCGATCCCCAGACCTGACGATGGGTGACAGTGTCCTGTCCACACCCGTTCCCAGGCAGTGGAAGGGCCCCATCCCCTGAGGCAGTTCCACCTGAAGGTGGTGCACTACCAGTGGATGAGGAGGTCCCAGTTTGGGTCCCAAACGTGCGGGGGCCTGGTGCTACAGCCAGTTGAGGCGGGACAGGTGGCAAGGCTGGTATCAGCCTTCCCAGACATGCTCTGGTGTTGCAGTTTTATAACATAAATATTTGAAGAACAACAGGACACATGTCCCAACGGTAGGTTTGGTGAAAAACATACTCTTTGAGTTATGTGTTTAGATTATTGGTGCAGATAGGGTGGGGGAGAGAGAGAAGTTAATTAACAACTGTATAGACTTCAATTGCTCAAAACTTTAATGATCATTGCTCTTAGCATTACTCTCCAGGTATTAACGCACTTTACATCGACCTATGGCCTTGAGGTGGGCAGTGGTATGTTTGTGCACATTGTATAATTGCAGCCTTCTTACAGCTAATTTATACCTTTTCTTACCTAGCAGACCTGTGGAGGAAGTTTCTGTTAAAACTACCTGACTGTTTTTACCCATATTCACATAGTCAGGGTTACATATGTGCACTCATACTGTGTGTGTGTGTGTGTGTGTGTGTGTGTGTGTGTGTGTGTGTGTGTGTGTGTGTGTGTGTGTGTGTGTGTGTCTGTGCTACTGCCATACTCTGCCTTGATTTATATCAGTCACCAAGGGTGTAGGCAGCAGTGACCACTAGCTGTGACACTGTGTCACCTGAGGGACATTTCTTGGAGGAGACTACTTGGTGTATGCACTTATCTTGTTGTCATTTGCAACCTCGGAGTTGGACAGTGGGTGTTGTACACAGTGTATAAGTACAGCCTTCTTACAGCTAAGATATACCTTTTCTTACCTGGCAGACCTGTGGATGAAATTCCTGTTAACACTACCTGACTGTTTCTGCCCATATTCACATAGTTAGGGTTACATATGTGCACTAATAGTGTGTGTCTGTGTGTGTGTGTGTGTGTGTGTGTGTGTGTGTGTGTGTGTGTGTGTGTGTGTGTGTGTGTGTGTGTGTGTGTGTGCTACTTCCATACTCTGCCTTTATTTCTATTGGTCAACCTGGGTGTGGGTGGCAGTGACCACTAACTGTGACAGCGTGACACTTGAGGGACATTTCTTGGAGAAGACTACTTGGTGTATGTACTTATCTTGCTGTCATTTGCAGCCTTGGGGTTGGACAGTGGGTGTTGTACACAGTGTATAAGTGCAGCCTTTTTACAGCTAAGATATACCTTTTCTTACCTGGCAGACCTGTGGAGGAAATTTCTGTTAACACTACCTGACTGTTTCTAACCATATCCACATAGTCAGGGTTACATATGTGCACTGATACTCTGTGTGTGTGTGTGTGTGTGTGTGTGTGTGTGTGTGTGTGTGTGTGTGTGTGTGTGTGTGTGTGTGTGTGTGTGTGTGTGTGTGTGTGTGTGTGCTACTGCCATACTCTGCCTTGATTTCTATCAGTAACCCCTGGTGTTGGCAGCAGTGACCACTAGCTGTGACAGCATGACACTTGAGGGACTTTTCTTGGAGACTACTTGGTATATGTACTTATCTTGCTGTCATTTGCAGCCTTGGGGTTGGACAGTGGATGTTGTACACAGTGTATAAGTACAGCCTTCTTACAGCTAAGATGTACCTTTTCTTACTTGGCAGACCTGTGGAGGAAATTTCTGTTAACACTACCTGACTGTTTCTACACATATTCACTTATTCCTGGGTGAAATTATGCATACAGATTACTACCATTCCCGGGATTTGAACAGTGCCTGTTTGTGCAAAAAATACAACAAAGTTTGTGTTTCATCAGAATGAACTATTGAGAAACTGCTGTCTCTTGTTTGATTGTTTTCTGGCTAATACTCTTTTGGTTGTACAATCTGATCTTGTAATTCTGACATTTATGCATGGCAGATAGTTCTTATACTGTGTAGTCATACTTTGACATAGAACAGTCTGGAAAACATTGGTTAACACAACATTACTATTCAAGTATCAGATCTTGGTGCATGGAACATTTCATATAGTTAATGTCTTGTTTTACAACTTCACAAGCTTTGTCAGATGAGCCTTGATTATTTAATGCTTTCAGAGATATAGTTGCTGTGCAGAAACTATACGCATTTCGATTCATACTACCACATACCAAAGTAAACCCAACCAGTCTGGAATTTTGACTATTGTTGACAGGCACTGACACTTTTATTGATATATACCCTTCACTTCACTAATAGTCTGCTTATGTCTCATTTATTCAGTACAAACCTAACCCATTTTTAAATACTGACCTTACCCATTTTTAAATACTGACAGGTAACATTCTACTCCTTTCTATTTATTTGCTCTGAATACTACAAGCTAGATTTGTACTCACCAGCCTCACAAAGCAGCCTCAGAAGCCTGCTGGCATGGGCATCCATGTTTATGGCCCTCTCATCTGCAGCTGTACAGGAGACAGAGAAACACTTATGCATACCTATCCATCACATACACAGGCTGGACTTTGGAAAACACTTATTGATACTGATACACATAGCTGGGACACTCCTCGCCCATGCATCTTGGACCCACTGGTCCAAGAGCTCCCTCTTCCTACGCTTCAAGTCAGCAAAGTGGTGCCAGACCTGGTCAGCAGTCTGAGGGATGCCAGTGGCACTGGGGAGATCATGTGCAAGATGGTCCCAGGCCTCCGCTTTGTATTGGAAGCCCTGGTACTGGTCCTGTGGTAGTCTCCCTTCATGGTCTTTTACTAGGAGTCCAGACATGATACTGGGACCCTGAATGCCCCAGTACTCTGCCTGAAAGTGCACACCTTCACCAACACCAGCCATAGTGCCTGCAGTGATTAGCTATAACTGGTTGTGGTTGTATTCCCACCTGAGTGGTCTAAATAGAACTGGATTCCAATGATTTGCCCTGATTGGCTGAGTTTGAATATGCTGAACTAAGCTAAGTGACAGGCAAGCCTGCTTAGCACAGATAAGCATTGCTTAAAGGGGTAGACGCTATGCACTGCTTACCAGGTCGCAAATCTATTTAGCTATACTAATTATTGCTAAGTATACAAATTTAAGCAATGCTTACTCCGGCTCAGCATAGCTGAGCAGAAATTAGCATTGTTCAGCTTTCATTTTATGGACAATTAGGATTGTGGGGTTGATTCCATCTTAATGACAGCTTATGATATGTATGTTTCTCTTCCATAACATCCCCCTGTGTGCTTTCATTACATTATATTCTTCTGTGGCTATACTTTATGGGAAACTTGTATTTATATGGGGGCATCACATCTGTACTGCACTGACACCTCACATTTGGACCTGTTACACTGCCCTGGTTAACAAATATATATTATTCACTACTTATTTATAAAAAAGATACTTTTAGCGCTGTTTTCACATATAAAAATGAATGAACTGCATTTGGACTCAAAACGTGAATGACTGCATGCTAAGTAAATGCGTGGGTTTGCGCACCACACAGTGCTGTTTAGCTGCGGTTAAACTATTCCAGGCTCCATGAAGTCTACACTTCAGTTTTTCCCTTCAAACATGATACACTTCAAACCAGCACTAGAAATAAGGCATTTTAAGACTGGCACTTACTAAAACTAGCACAAGCTTACAGCTGACACTTTAGCCCTATACTCAGGATGTATAAGGCTCTTTACTCATCCAATCAGCAATACAGTCCAAACCATTTATTCAGGCATGTTCAAGGGACAGCGTCAGGTGTACTCTCCTGTCTAGCTGGTGAATCTAGGCATCCTGAGGCAATGTTACAATTGTCTCATGTACACAGACAACCCCCTCCTCCTCACAACCAACACAAACATATGTGAGAGATGCAGCTACACAGCCAAGCTGGAGGCTGAGCTCTCTCAACCCATGACTGGATCATCCAGTCACAAAGAGAAGGGCAACACTAGCACCACATTACCAGACTCACATGGACCAGCCATAGCTGCACCAGCAAACAACTCTCAGAAACACGCAAAAACTTACTTGGAAGCTCTAAATAAGAACCTGCCTAAACAACAGAGGCCTCCTAAGCATACACCCAAGCAACCCCCACCCCACAACAAAAAACAGGTAACACATATGTCACAACGTCAGTGTGCCAAGCAAAAACTGCCCCTAAGGCTAAATAACACACCTAACACACTAGTAATCATCAGGCACACAGACGTCCCACTCACTAGACTGAACAAGGAGAAGGTTACCGTAAGCTGCCTGTCAGGTGCCAGAATCCGCCACATAACACATGTACTCAGGTCACTCCACAACAAGTACAGATATGACTCTGTCATTGTACATGTTGGTGTAAATGACCTGAGACGTACCTCCCTGGACTACATGAAAAGAGACATTGAGGAGCTCTCTGACCATGTAGTCCAGGCTGGTATGACTCTGACTCTGAGTAGCATCCTGCCCTCACCCAAAATGATGCCAGCATACGAAGAAAAAATGATCAGTTTCAACAATTGGTTAAACTACTGGTGTCATTCAAAGGGGATCCAGTACTTGTCAGCCTGGGACAACATGCTTGACAAGCCACGTTGCTTCACCAGAGATGGCTTGCACCTGTTGCCCCTGGGCTTTCAAATACTGGACAAGACTCTTGCCGCCCCAATGCTGCCTTTTTTAGGAAAGGCTCAAAAGACAAACCCGCCTCCATAAACAACAATAATAAACAAAACTGAGCGTAATGCTGCTCAACACCAGAAGTCTAAACCTCAAAATGCACGCACTCAAGGCTCTCCTTAGTATGGAAGAAATCAACGTATGTGCATTGACAGAAACCTGGTTCAAGGCTCCAGAGAGCACCCCAGCACTACCAGGCTATAACTCCTACCATACCTTTAGGTCCCAAAACCAGGACTGGAACACAAAAGGATGGGGTGTGTCCATATTCATCAAGAACACCCACACCTCCAGGCTAGTAGCACAGCACACAGAATCTGAGACCATCCAAGTGGAATTGACAACGGGTAAATTGAATGTAAATTTATAGCTTGCTACAGATCTCCCACCTTGTCTCAGGACCCTCACACAGCATTCCTGAGAACATTAGAAAGTATGAAGATTCTACCCAACATCATGCTACTGGGTAACTTCAACTATCCAAACATTGACTGGGAAAACTACTCAAGCTCAAACACCCTAGCCCAATGCTTCCTTGAGTTTATAAACTCAAACGCCTTGGAACAGCTGGTCACCAATCCCACAAGAGGTGACAACATACTGGACCTGGTCATCACCAACATGGGGAACCTATGTTCCACACCTGAGGTAAACTCGTCATTGGTAAGATCAGATCACAAATTAATCACACTGGACATCCACATCCCGACCCCCCCCCCCCCACAGTCAAGGAAATCAAGGTAAAAAACTTCTCTAAAGCCAACTTCACACTCCTCAAGACCGAGGTGTGAAGTTTCAAAGCTCCCAATCAAATGGAAAATGATGACCCATCGGCAGAATCCTTTACAGGCACATTCTATGAACACCTTCAAGAATGCATGGACCGAGCCACCCCAAGTAAAACCAAGACCAACTTCTCAAAAAAGAGGAAGCCAGTCTGGTGGATCCTGGCCATAAATAAACTTTACAATAGAAGGAGGAAACTTCTGCAAGATAGAACAAAATCCCAAAATAAGAAGGCATCTCTGATTAACATCAGTAAAAAACTGCGCTCCCTCATTAAATCATCCAAGGCCAACTTCAAAAGAAAAATAGCCAATGACTCTAAGGATAACCACAAGGTCTTCTTTAACTATGTCAAGAGTCTAGGGGCAAACTCTCAGATATGTTCTGAGCTAGTGCATAATGGCCATAAATACACTGAACCAACCGACATTGCCAACATCCTGGCTGACAAGTTCAGTGCAAATTTCACCCCCCCTCCACCAAAGGGGCTAGCACCCATCCCAGTAGAATGTGATGCTCCAGATATCTCAGACACACAAGTAAAGACAGCCCTTGCAAAGGCCAAAAACACAGCATCAGTGGGACCAGATGGTATCCCAGATTGTGTCTTACATGAGCTTCAAAATGAACTAACCCCCCATCTCAAAACACTATTCAAACTCAGCCTCTCTACAGGCTATGTACCCAAAGAATGGCGTACAGCAACAGTCGTACCACTCCACAAAGGTGGTGCCACAACTGACCCTGGGAACTATCGCCCTATAAGCTTGACTAGCTTGGTCTGCAAAGCCATGAAATGCATTGTCATGGAACTCATTAACAGGGACATTGGGAACCTCCAGACATTGGACCCCACCCAGTTCGGCCTTGTTAAAGGCAGATCTTGCCTCCTGAACTTGGTCGACTTCTTTGAAACAGTCACCAAGGCCATAGATAAAGGGAAGGTGGTCCACACAGCATATATGGACCTTGCTAAGGTGTTTGACACCATCCCACACTCAGGAATCATAGACAAACTCACCAGCTTAAATTTCAACCCCCATGTCACGAGATGGGTTGCCAATTGGCTCTCAGACAGAACACTCATGGTAAGAGTGGCAGGCGCCATGTCTGACTCTAAACCAGTCACAAGCGGAGTGCCACAGGGGTCAGTCTTGGGACCCCTCCTGTTCGGTATATATTTCTCCAAAGTACAGGCAAATGCGGAGGGACTGTGGCTAACCAAGTTCGCAGATGACTGTAAATTGGGCACAATAATTGACTCTCCGGCTGACATAGACATCCTGCAAAAGGGTCTCTCAGAGACAAACACCTGGTGTCAAAGTCACGGCCTCAAGCTAAATGCCAAAAAATGAATAGCAATCCCATTTGGAAAAAACAAAGTACCTACAAACTATCACATAGATGGGAATCCACTAAGTATAGAAAAAGTAATTAGGGACCTGGGTACCCAAGTAGATAGCATGCTCTCCTTTGAGAACCACATAGCCGAAACGGTCAGGAAATTCTACTATGTGGCACACCTGATCACAAAGGGTTTCTCATCCAGATCCAAGGAGGTGATTGTGCCCCTTTACTCCTCACTCATTAGGCCCATAATAGAGTACAATGCCCCATTTGGGATGTACCTCACTAGAAACCTGCAGCAACTAGAAAGACCACAGAAGTACCTCACTAAGATGATTAAGGGCCTTAAACAATTACCCTATGAAGCACGACTAAAAAAGCTCCAGCTTTTCTCAGTGGCTTACAGTTTGCTCAGAGGTGACCTATGCCTGACCTATAGGGCCATGTCAAACCCTGAGCTAATGGACATGCTTCACCTCAAAAAAATGAGATCCCTCAGAACCACTCGTTCTAGCAACTTGAACCTATGCAGAACAATAAACAGGACGTACTGAAGGGATAGATTCCTGTCCCAGCGACTCCCCTCACTCTGGAATATAATCCCAGTCCATATTCGACAGAGCTCCTCTCTGACCCTCTTTAAGAGAAATCTTGATGAGTGGATGGGTAATCGTAAGTTCTACCCTGAGATCACTTCAGAAGCCCTGTTAGACAGAGGCCCAGGTTACTAATCTAATGGAGAGGTGAAAGCCATCACTCTATGGCTAGGCTTATAAATGCCCCTGGGCAGATAGCCTAGTACTTACCGATGAACCTATGAACCACTATGTTATTTCACTTTGACTATTTTGGCTGTATATGTTTCTATTTAGTTCCTTTGGATGCTTCAGCCATGCTATACACAGTTGTGTGATGGGCATACCCACCCAGCTACCCTTAAAATTTATCGGGGATGGAAAAAAATAAAAAATGTTTTATTTTATTTACTTTAGGGGTATGCAAATTGCTTTCTGCCTCTTAAGGCAGGACATCTGGACAGGGGATATTATTTTACATGTTCCTCTCAGGAACATGATTACTGATTTGTATGCCAGCATGTATACTGGCATACCATTGTGGACATTATCTGTGCTAGATCATTGTGGAGGGCTGTGCTTCTGTGTGTATTTTAATCATACCTCTCAACCTCTTAGAGCAAAAAAATCTGGACAAAGCCTAACATGATGGGGGACAAATATGGATAGATTTTAAATATTGCTCTTACAAACTTAGAAAGTTGATGGAATAATAGGTTTTGCATTACCATGAATTTTCTGAACAATGTGAAGTCTTAAACTCAAATGTTAGGAGGAACATAAAACTATGAGGCAAAAATCTGGACATTCTGTGAAAATCTGTATAGCTGAGAGGTATGAATGTATTTGCCGTATGGCAATTCTAGAGTGCAGGGGGCATGTGTACTGTGTTAGCAATGCTCGGACACACCCCTTGCACTCGTTCATGAATCGTGTACATGCAATTTATACAGCAGCATGCCTTCATGAATATGCAAGGCATGCTGCTGTAGTGCACTTGCATGATTCGCTCTATGCAGGAATAGCACTATTCCTGCACAGAGTTTAATGAATCCCAGGGTTGGTCTAACATGTACATATCTGTTCTGGACAGTTAGCATTATTTAAAACTACATCAATTAATATAGCCAATACCAATAATTCCATTAACTCCCAATCAGAATGTGACGCCTGTGCACTGGCCCAGCAATCAAGAGGCCTCAATCCTCACCACTAACACCAGTGAGAGGTGTCCATATAGGGAAAGGATAATAAATACACACACAGTAAAGTACAATCTCCCTTAAGAGCACACAGAGATCACAGTCAGTCAGGGGCAGGTTTCTCCCTTTCTCTCCAGATCCCCAATAATACTCCCCACTGGCAAAGCTATAGGGTCAAGATCTCAGCCTAGTGGGTAAGCTACATCCTCCAGCACCATCTCTGTCCAGTCAGTGCTTTGTGTCCTTGCCCAAGTAGCTGACACACACACACTTTGAGATAAGAGCTATATAAAACCACACAGACAGTCCTGGGGAAGGCTGGCACAGGTTCTCCAGCTGTGCCGCTTTTTCCTGGACTATAAGGTAGTACCATCTGCCACCACCCACTAATATTTATCAGCTACCAAAAAGCCCTTATGAAAGGGGTGTCCAATTATATTATGTAATATTATTATCCAAATGGTAAGTGTAACTGAACAGTCAAGGCTTATTTGGAGTGACTTGGGCAGTATCACTATACATGCAATGTACTCTAGAGCTTAAATTATCTCTGCACAAAACAGCCACAGTTGAAATGTTTAAAACTATTTAATAATAAATAATAAAAACACAAGACAATACTTCTTACTACACAGTGCTAGTCAAGAGTTTAGAGATCACAGGAAATACTTAAAATAATACAGTAGAATTGTTCTGACATCAACACAGAAAAACACTTAGCCTAATCTTCCTATTTCCTAGCTATTTCTAAGAGAAACACTAAAGTCTAAAATAAACTTACATATAGAGCACAGGCAGAGTAGTGAGTTGGATGTTCACAAGACAAATGCTCAATGCTCTCATTCTTTCTGTCCTTAAATTAATAACACAGTACCACTGATTCATTTCAGATTGCATCATTTCTTTCTGGTTCCCAGGCTAACAGAACTCAAAGGTTAATAGCCCTTTTTATCTTGTAGCTGGTCAGGAAGCCAGAGCAATAAAAGAAAATATACATGTAAATTCTAGCCATTAACTATGGTGTCAAAACAATAGGCAGAATGCCTCACTCTAGACATTTTGGATACGAGTTTTAGGTCAAAGACAGTAGACAGTCATAAAATGCTTGACATATCAGATTTCTTACAGTATAGTACACTGTTGTTACATTTGTCCAGTTCAGCACCCACTACAGTCTTTTCACATTTAAGAGAACAAGCCTGTGGCTTAAATTAATATTTACAAATGACAGAATTATCTACAAAACTCTATCTATCTAGACTAGCAGCCTTCACCTATCTTCACACATCCCTCCCCCCCGGAGAACTCAAGCTAGTTTTTCAAGTGACCTTTAAGAAATGTTGCTTGAGAGGGATAGGTCTATCTGAGTATAGCTTACCCCATTCCCTGTCTTGACAGTCCATCTGCATTGGCATTGCTAATCCCACTGCAGTGCTGCACTGACATATCATTTGCTCGCAACTCTAGGCTCCATCTTAGCAACTTGGCATTTTGCTGGCTGGATCTGTTTAACCATGTTAGGGGATTGAGATCTGTCACTACAGCAAATTTTCTTCCATACAGATAAGGCTGAAGTTTCTGCAGTGCCCACACTATGGCTTGACATTCCTTTTCTACAGCTGCATAGCATCCCTCCCTGGTTTGGAGCCTATAACTGAGATAAACCACTGCGTGTTCTTCTCCCTCTGAAGAAATCTGACTAAGCACAGTCCCACCCCATGGCTTCAAGCATCCACCTGCACAGCAAATTTTTTGCTGTGATCTGGACTGGCTAAAACAGGGGGTCCTCCCAAAGATTCTTAAAGCTTCTAGAATGCCTGCGCACATGCTGTGATCCACACTACCTTATCTGGCCTGTTTTTCCTTGTCAGGTCTGTGAGGGGAGCGGCTATGGTACTATAACTGGGAATGAACTTTCTGTAGTACCCTGTTGTCCCTAATAATGCCCTCACCTGCTTTTTGGTAACAGATGCAGGCCATGCCTGAATGTCTTCTACTTTGGTAGGTTCTGGCCTGATCTTACCACATCCCACTGTATGTCCCAGGTAGGAGACCTCTACCATACCCACCTGACATTTGCTAGCCTTAATGGTCAACTCTGCCCTCTGTAGTCTGCCTAGCACCTTCCTGACATGTTGAAAGAGTTCTTGCCAGGAATGGCTGTAGATGGCCATATCATCTAGGTAAGCAAGGGCAAACCCTCCTGCTCCTGCCAGGATATGATCTACCAGCCTCTGGAAAGTTGCTGTGGCATTTGTCATCCCAATGGGCATCTTTGTGAACTCATTCAAACCCAAAGGAGTCACAACGTCTGACCTCTCTCTAGCACTGGGAGTCAAGGGCATCTGCCAGTAACCCTTGGTAAGATCAGTGTAGGTAAGATACATAGCCCCACCCAGCTGTTCTAGGGCCTTACATGTCCTAGACATGGGGAAAGAATCTGACTATGTGTGACTATTTAATTTCCTGTAGTCCACACAGAACCTGGTGCTGACATCTTCTTTGGCACCAGCACCACTGGGGAGGCCCAGGGACTGTTGGACTCTTAAATTAACCCTAGCTCCAACATTTCCTGTAACTCCTCCCTCAAAGTCTGTTTGACTCTCTCAGGTACCCTATAAAGGGCCTGACTAATATGCCTTTAGGGTCCTGTATCCACCTGGTGCTGAACCAGGTGGGTGCATCCTGATTTCCCAGTGAACATGTCCCCAACTTCTGTAACACTGCTCAGATTTCCTGAACCTGGGTAGGAGATAGCTGCTGTGATATTGCTACCCCTTCCTCTGAGATGTCTGTCTGAGCCTCACTGAGGAGATCAGTCACTATATCTCCCTCAGACTCCTCCTGCAAGCTACTGCAAGTACTCAGCACAAGGACTTCCCTATCATGGTAAGGTTTTGTCATGTTAACATGGTACAATTTGTGCCCTTGCCTCCTGCCTAGCAGTTCCACCATGTAGTTAACATCACTTACCTTTCTTACCACCTTGTAGGTTCCTTCCAAAGCTGCTTGCAGCTTGTTTTGTCTGACAAGAATGAGAACCATTACCTGCTGCCCTAGAGCATACACTCAAGCTCAACCATTCCTGTCATACCATACCTTTTTCTGTTGTTGGACTTCTGCCATGTTCTCCTTGGCCAAGCCCATGAGTTCTCTGAGCCTTGTCCTGAGGTTTAGGATATATGCCATAACAGACTCCTTGTGAGATTCACACTCATCTTCTCACTCATCTCAAATTAAATCTAGAAGTCCCCTCACCCTATGCCCATACAGCAACTCAAAGGGTGAAAAACCTGTGGGTTCCTGGGTAACCTCTCTGTAAGCAAACAACAGATGGGGCAAATATTTGTCCCACTCCCTCTTAAACTGGTTTGCAAATGCCTGTAGCATGGACTTGATTGTAGAGTTTAACCTCTCAACCAGACCATTAGTCTGGGGATGGTAGGGGATGGTCTTCAGGTGCTTCACCCCACAGTACTTCCACAGACAAGCCAGCAGGTCTGACATGAAATTGGCACCTCTGTCAGTCAGTATTTCTTTTGGGAAACCTTCCCTGCTGAAAATCTCTAACAAAGCATTTGCCACATTTTTTACCACAATAGAAGACAAAGCCACTGCCTCAGTGTATATTGTGTAGCATGAGCTACTACCACTGGGATATACTTTTTCCCTGTGGAACTTGATGTACTCCAAGGCCCTACAATATCCATAGCTACCCTCTGAAATGGCTCCTCAATCACAGGCAAAGGCATCAAAGGAGCTCTCACCTTGTCTCCTGCCTTGCCTACCTTTTGGCACTGCTCACAGTTCCTGCAGTACCCTCTTGCATCTCTGGAAATTCCAGGCCTATAGAAGTTCTGTATAATACTTCGCTTTGTAAGTTGTATGCCCATATGACCTGCAAAGGGAATATCATGGGCTATGGCTAGAAGCAACAACTCTAAACCACACCACAGAGTTTAATATAAAGCTTTTGAGTCTACACCCTTCACCAGCATAAAATAATTACATTAATCCAGCATTTAAATAGGAGGTACAATTAAATCACACGCTTCAGCCCATCCCACATTTTAACCAGCAATTAAATCTTAAAATAAACATACTTAATGTCATATAGCAAAAATACACTTCATAAATAAAATACATGAAAACATTAAATAAATATCCATATATATAACAAAATAATAAAATATATCATTATGGCTAGAAGCACCAGACAGTAGGCTCTATGCACTACCAACTGCTGTATCCTCTCACCTTCTAGCCCTCCCTTGGGGGATCACTATTTGTACAGTAACCCTTTGTCCCAGTATACAGATTCCCCCTTCCCTTGAGAATCAGGTGCCTCACTAGCGACCTGTTCAGGCCTTGTGATGTAGGGTCTGAGAGCTGAGCCTGTCTCAACTCTCTCTTTGTAACCCTTCCCAGCTCTCCTTCCACAGGAAGTCTGGCATCCTCTGACAGCGGTGCCTCACTGACAGCCTGGGTACTACTACTCACCTCTGCCTTTGCAGTCACTCTGTCAAAAGGAACAACAGTACCATCAAGCATCTGTGTTTCACCTTCAGTCTCACTGCTACAGTATAGCTTCCTCCCTGAAGTAACCACCTCACCAGTCCTCGCTGCAAGTATGCAGTCTGTCTGGGTGTCCCCCAGGCTACCAGACCCACATGCTTGTCTTGAAACCTGACTGCATGTAACTGCATTAACACATAGTACTGCCTCATCCAAATCCTTCCCTATCAGAACATCTGCAGGGTGTTAGTTTAGTACCCTTGTTGTCTCAAGGAAACCTACGTTTGACATTTTGTCTTTCCCACTTACTGTCTCTCTCACCTTTGTTCCATACCTTGCCTCTGTGGACATCTGTATGCCACATGGCCCCACTGGTTGCATTCAAAACATTTAACCCTAAGTCCTGGACGTGTGCCTGGACTAGTGGCTTCCCCTGTTACTGGCAGATTCTGTTGGGGCAGTCTGTGCTGCCAACTATGGGTTTCTTTAGATCCATGAGCAGTACTTGGGGTCCCTTTCCTGTGCAGGGATGCCCTGCTTGCTAGGTATAGGCCACCCTTCTTGCCCAGCTCATCTGAAGTAGCACATTGTCTATCAGCTAACCAGATCCTCATGTCCTCAGGCAAAGTGCTAAGGGCTTGTTTCCACACCAAAAAGTCTGTCAGCCCTTCAAAAATGGTGACCTGACATCGACTCACCCACCTATGAAAATAAGTGCTTAGTCAGCAACATATTCACACACACTTTCATCTGCCTTGTGTCTATTCTCATGAAAAGTTTTCCTGTAAGTTTCAGGTGTTAGCTTAAAACATTCTAACAAGTGATTCTTAACAGCACTATAATCAAAATATTCACAATCAGCAAGTTTAGACAACAAAGTTACAGCTTTCCCATGGGGTAAGGTGGTCAGGAACTGTACCCAGAGCCTTTGGTCGACATCATACTTTTTACATACCCTCTCAAACATATGAATGAAACTATCAAAATTATCTCCCTCTGTAAACTGCAGAAGGAATTTGCTGACCTTTTGTACTTCTGGGGTCCAGTTACTCCCTTCCCCATTATCTCCATGACTCTGATGAAGAGTCAGCATCTCCTTTTCTTTCTGCTTCTGTCGTTCCTTTTCCTGAACTTCCATGCGTAGCAGTTTCTCATTCTCCTCAGCCTGAAAACATCACAGTTTCTTAATGTCCTCACTCTCTAGACACCTCAGTCTCTCAGCTGCTTCTATTCCAAATGCCTAGCCTCCAACTCAAGTCTCTTTATCTCCAGATGGATTTTTAAGCCCTCTGCAGAAAGGTTGAGCTGTCCATTCTCTTAGTGTGGTCCATCTCCGCTGCCAGTCTGATTGTCCTCCTGATTGCTGTTTTCTGATGCAGCTGTGACCAAAGCTGCAATCATGCCTGCCTTAGTAAGGTCTCCATGCACCAGTCCCCTAGCCTGGCACATCTCAACCAGCTGGCTCCTTGTCAGCTTTCCATACTCCTCTGCTGACATGCTGCCTGCCCTGCCTGACTAACTAAGCTAACAAAAGAAATAAAACAATGGTGATCTGAACTCTGAGTATTCACTGTATGGCTGATTTCAAGTACAAAAACACCTTCAGAGATCACTGTACACAAACTACAGAACTTCACACTACCCACACCACTATAACCCAATTAGTATTTGCCAACCAATTAATATGTGGTGTGGATGTCCCACCACTGTCAAACAATTAATATGTGATGCCTGTGCACTGGCTCAGCAATCAAGGAGCCTCAGTCTTCACCACTAACACCAGGGAGGGTCGTCCATATAGGGAAAGGATAATAAATACACACACACAGAAATGGATAATTTCCCTTAAGAGCACACAGAGATCACAGTCAGTCTGAGGCTGGTTTCTCCCTTTCTCTCCAGGTCCCCAATAAGACTCCCCACTGCACAACTATAGGGTCCAGATCTAAACCTAGTGGGCAAGCTAAAACCTCCAGCACCCTCTCTGTCTAATCAGTGCTTTGTGTCCCTGCCCAAGTAGCTGACACACACACACACACACACACACACACACACACACACACACACACACACACTTTGAGATAATAGTTATATACAACTGCACAGACACTCCTGGGGAAGGCTGGCACAGGTTCACAAGCTGTGCCTCTTTTTCCCCAGACAATATGGTAGTACCACTTGTCACCACCCACTATTATTTATCAGCTACCAAAAGGCCCTTATGAAAGGGTGTCTAGTTATACTGTGCAATATTATTATCCAAATGGTAAGTGTAACTGAACAGTCAAGGCTTATTTGGAGTGACTTGAACAGTATCATTATATACATGCAATTTATTCAAGAGCTTAAATTATCGCTACACAAAACAGCCACAGTTGAAAGGTTTAAAAATATTTAATAATAAATAATAAAAACACAAGACAATGCTTCTTACTACACAGTGCTAGTCAAGAGTACAGAGATCACAGGAAAATGCTTAAAATAATACAGTAGAATAGTTCTGACATCAACACAGAAAATGCTTAGTCTAATCTTCCTATTTCCTAGCTATTTCTAAGAGAAACACTAAAGTCTAAAATAAACTTACATACAGAGCACAGACAGAGTGGGGAGATGGATGTTCTCAAAACAAATGCTCAAAGTTCTCATTCTTCCTGTCCTTAAATTGTGAACTCAGTACCACTGATTCATTTCAGATTACATCATTTCTTTCTGGTTCCCAGGCTAACAGAACTCAGAGGTTAATAGCCCTTTTGATATTGCAGCTGGTCAGGAAGCCAGAGCAATAAAATAAATTATACATGTAAATTCTAGAAATTAACTTTGGCCTCAAAACAATAGGCAGAATGCCTCCCTCTAGACATTTTGGATCCGAGTTTTAGATCAAAGACAGTCATGAAATGCTTGACTTATCAGCTTTCTTACAGCAGAGTGCACTGCTGTTATATTTTCTCCAGTCCAACATCCACTACACTCTTTTCACATTTAAGAGAACAAGCCTGTGCCTTACATTAATATTTACAAATGACAGAATTATCTACAACATTCTATCTAGCTAGGCTGGCAGCCTTCACCTATATTCACACAGAACTCTAATCCATATGCCTTAGTAAACATTTTTAATATCACACATCTTGTTGTGTTGTCCTAGAAAGACTACAATCATTGTATTTGAAAGTGCCCAAAATCTACACAGTGTTGGAAGCCAATTTGAACAATATAGAAAAGTGTACTTGTTAGATTTGTATCAGGTGGTGAACAGATGCATACATTTCAATAAGTTTCATACACAAGGTTTCATGTAATTCCGATTTGTATGAAAGCACAGAAGGGATTGGCAAGATGGCCACCATAGTGGCTTTACCTCCCTGTCTCACCTTACTCATCTCTGCTAACACCTTCCCTGCCCTGAACCATACACATTACACTATGAAAACCATATAACATTCAACATGCATAACTCTAAATCTGTCCCCTAAATTTCCCTAATTCTGTCCATATCCCACAGACACTCAAACACACAGTTCCATGGAAACAACACTAAATACACACAAAACAAACTTTATCTCCTTACTTAACCCCTACTCTAACACTAGCTCACACATTCTCATCCTCACATCTACTGCACTGACATTTTTGCAGTAAATAATTGTTTGATGTTGCTTTTTTCTGATAACTTCTGCATTCAGCTGGTCATTTGCTCACAAATGAAACCATCTGTGACAGCAAAAATAGCTGTCATATTTTGTGCATTCATGCACATAAACTTTGTGCACTTCTTCAGACACCAAATTGTAACCAGAAACTGCTTTTATAGCAGCACAATTAACACATGATTAATGCCTTTAAAATATTTGATTGGTAATTAAAAAATACAACTGCAGTAAATACTACTTGATCACAATATAAAATGTCCTAAAACCCAAATCGTCACCCATTACATAAATCCTTATAATAAAAACAAACATTGAAATATAAGTTTCTTATGAGGAAAAAACATCACATACATATTTAAAGATGAACTATATTGAAAAATGTTGGCATTCAAAAAATGTGTATATGATGGCTACCATTCTAGTGCTTTCAGTTTAAGTAAACATTTGATCGAACAGGCTTCATTAATGCCAGGATAGACATAGGCATTTGTTTTCAACTGCCATAACAATTCCTGTTCCTCTAATTTCAAGTGCCAAGGACCTCCCCTAGGATTTCTATGCACTTGTTGTACTACCATAAATTTAAACGTATGGGTATTGTGTTCTGAAATGTGTTTAGCCAAGGCATTAGTGTTATTAGCTTTTGATATAGCATAAATATGCTCATAAATACGTTGTTTGAAATGACGTTTAGTTTTGCCAAAATGAAACGCAGAACACAATTGGCATAAAGCAACATATAATACGCCTTGGCTTTCACAATTAAACTTGTCACAAACGCAGTATTTGATGCCCTTAATATAAAAATATTGACCTGTTTGAATGTATTTACAATAATGACATCTGCCACATTTGTACATACCCTTCTGAAAATTATTATTTTTTAAGGGTAATTCCAATAGTGTCTTTAAGTTGGGACCTTTCTTAAAAACTATTTTTGGTTTAGCACCCAAGAGCTTATAAAGAGCCTGTTGTTACAAAATGATATCCCAATTATAATTCAAAATGTCACCAAGTTGACGTGACATATCGTTGAATTGAGTTAAAAAGCTAGTCACATAATTGTTATTACTTAATGGAGCAGACATTGCTGCCCCATTATCATCTGGGTTGATAGGGCCAAGCGTTCAATTAATCTGGGTATACCCACTAACTAAAATGGGGCCTAATGCACCATTACATCTCTTCTCTGTAACTTCCTTAATAATACATTGAGTCAACTTGACTGGATAACCTCGAATAAGGAACATCCCTTTTAACTTGTTGCATTCTCTTTGGAAATCGTCATCATCCGAACACATTCTGGATGCCCTGTTTCCTATATATCAAAGATTTAAATCTGTGGTGAACCATGTCTTTAGATAATTGAATATCCAAAAAATTAATATGATTGTCATTATATGAAGAAGTAAATTCTAGAAATGATGTGGAAGAAGACATTACTTCAATTAATTGCTTGGCATCACTACTAGAACCTTTCATAATAATAAAATATCGGTCTTGTATCAAGTATACCAGACCACAAGGTTTGTGTAAACATAGTGTGTGGGAAAGAAAGTATGTTCCCCAATATGCCATTACGCATTGGCGAAGGCCCCCCCCCAAGGGGAGGGGCCATGCACTCAGACTCCTGACTGTTGGAAGTACTTTAAATAAAAATTGTTCTTCAAAACCACATCCAACAGTGAAATGATTAAATCAGTGTCATTGGAATAACAGTATACAAATCTTTGATATCTACAGTGAGGAATGCATAGTCAACTTCAAATACTATAGTATTCAAATGATTCAGCACATGCCATGAGTCGCGGCATATTTGAGGTTCTGACTGAAGAACCTCCTTTAACCTAGTATTGAAAGCGCTTACACAATAAATTTGTATCAGTGGACTTGTTCGCATTTCTGTTTATTTGTTTTTTTCCTGGTTTAAAGTTTGTCCGTTTGTTTTATTTTCCATATTTTGTGCATTGTAGCAAATGTATAGAAGCAATAGACATAGATAAGCACACGTGTGTGTGTGTGTGTGTGTGTGTGTGTGTGTGTGTGTGTGTGTGTCTATATGTATCTGTGGGTATAAAGGCTCTGGCAAGCAGCACTACAGAGGTCTAGCTGAATACTGCCACATACAAATACTGTAGTCCAACATGATAGTTAATATTAATTACTGATGTGCTCTGCTCTGGAGCCATACACCAGGAACAAAGTGATTCAAAGACAAGTTCAAAGCGAAGTAAGGGGTATTTACACTGTCATATTACAGTGCGCACCTACATCCATTGCTGTCTATGGCAGCAGGGGGGTTGTTAGAATCACAACACTTAGCTACTGTGAAGCTTTGCTTGTGTGTGTGTGTGTGTGTGTGTGTGTGTGTGTGTGTGTGTGTGTGTGTGTGTGTGTGTGTGTGTGTCTATATGTATCTGTGGGTATAAAGGCTCTGGCAAGCAGCACTACAGAGGTCTAGCTGAATACTGCCACATACAAATACTGTAGTCCAGGATGATAGTTAATATTAATTACTGATGTGCTCTGCTCTGGAGCCATACACCAGGAACAAAGTGATTCAAAGACAAGTTCAAAGCGAAGTAAGGGGTATTTACACTGTCATATTACAGTGCGCACCTACATCCATTGCTGTCTATGGCAGGCGCAGGGCTGTTAGAATCACAACACTTAGCTACTGTGAAGCTGTGTGTGTGTGTGTGTGTGTGTGTGTGTGTGTGTGTGTGTGTGTGTGTGTGTGTGTGTGTGTGTGGCTTGTGTATGGGCATAGAGGTGCCTGTGCACCCATGTTGAATGTGCTGATATGGGCAGCACTTAATTCATTTGTTCCAACTGCATTAAAGGCTTGATTCAGAGTCATGCAAACATGTCACTAATAACTTTTCCTCACTGTGCCTATTTCATCTCTCTGAATCACTTTTTAACATTATAGCATTACAAAATCTCATCAGTAGAGCACTATATTTTCACAGAGTACCTCCAAAATGTTTATCAGCTTGCAAGCACTTCTAAAAATGATGTAATTTATGTATTTCATTTCAGTTCATGCATTTTTGTTTTATTTGTGAACCGGTGTAGTACACTTATCCATATGGACTTCTTACAGACTGATCCCAAGAGTGCTGCCTGGTTAAGTGGTTTGTTCAGACTTGCATGGTAGGCAAATGAAGGGGGAAAGGAAGGACTAAAGACTGAACTATGGAAAACAGCAAATGACTAATCAACAGCTCACAACCTTAATTCTTTGCACTTAATGATTGGATAAGTAAACACAGCAAAGTTGTATGAACCTAAATATCAACCCAAGTCAGTCTCCCTGTATTAACATTATCATAATCTAATTCTTCTATTTTCTGTTAGTTTTCATACTTTTTTCTTCTACTTCTAACTGTGTAGCATTGTTTTAGGTTCACAATGGTTAGGCAAAGATAATTAGAAAAATTAATAACACTGTGTTTGTTCCTGTTATTATTTTTAATTAGATGATTTATTACTTTTTACTACATAGTTTTCTGTAATTGATAATTTTAAGGTGTAATTATGGCTACTGATGGTTAGAATAAGTAGCAGGATAAAAGGTATATGATACAAAGTTCAGATATCTGATGTGGAGGAATTTATATAAAAGAGAGAAAATTTCCAAAAATGAAATGGAATCGTTGGGCTACTTCAGACACATGTAGCTCTTACACAAAGTACTAGGATGCCTTTTTTAATTTTTCATAGTTTTATTGAACTCTGGCCAGTTATGCATCTCACATTTTTTTGCACTTATCTCATCTCCATAATCAGTCTCACCAATAACTCATGGGACTAATCAAGTCTACCAAAGCCAACTTTAAGGCAAAACTAGCCTCTCAGGCTAAGGATAATCATAAGGCATTTTTCAGTTATTTACGCATCCTTAAACGGAACACCCAACAGTGTACAGAACTAATAGTAAATAAAACTTCCTATACTGAAATGCATAGGTGCCGGAAGCTGTTAAAGACTGGCGGGGGGGGGGGGGGTGGAGGGTGACAGGTGCACTTAGTGAACTAAAAAGTGAATTTCTTTTATAGCTATTTGCTACCACAACATAGGTTCACTTGGAGGACATTTTAAGCTCAGCCAATTCCCTTTTGGTGCTTGAATTAACATTATCTGATTGGTCTTAGCTATCCCCATGTCTGATAATTGTATATTAGCCTTAGTGAGAACAACTGTGATCATACCATAGATAATTTGAGGGGGCCATGCAATGAATGCAGCATTTACAAACTGCCTCCATCCATTAGTGGCATGAGGGGAAATCCTGGAGTACATTTTCTATTACCCATCCTTAGATCCAAGTTGTATTTGAATATGGATGGATGAGCTTTGCTTTATTTTTATGCATAGTCTGTTCCAGAACAGTGGTAGCCTCTGTGGTATATATCCATCTCTCCACAACATTCAATTTAGATACCTGGACTGATTATTTCTGATGCCATTTGACTTGTTGATGTTCAGTAGATCCATCTGTATTATGTCAGAGGGTGCTTTGTATGCCAGACATGTCATCTCTAAGCACTCTGTAGGATATTAAGTATAGTAATAAATCTTTGAGGTGGTCCATGCAAGACCTATTGTTTAGGACTTGTATGCTTTTAGTAAGGTATCTCTGAAGGTATTCCAATTGTTGCATGGGACTGGGCAGATACATGCCAAAGCAGGCATTATACAAAATGATTGACATAATGAGAGCTTTGTAAAGAGGGACAACGACATCTCTAGATCTAGTCACAATCAATTTGTTTATAAGCTGTGCAATATAAAAAGGCTTTCTTATGACTCTGGGCACATGTTGGGCAAAAGTTAGGTCACTGTACACAAAAATTCCCAAATGCCAAACAATTGTATCAGTTCTCAGAGGGCATTGTCATGATTTTGACACCATTTATTATTTGGGACAAACCTTCATGCATGATGGTTAAGTCATTTGGGGATTCAATAACTTCTAGCTTGCAGTCATCTCAAACTTAGCTGGCAAATGCTCTTTGGTATTTCCTTTCACTTTTGAGATGTATATGCCAAACAGAAAAAGTCTCAGCACCGAACCCTGCGGGACTCTTTTAGTGACTGGTCTCTTCCCCTGTTTTGATCTCCTGCATCCTGTGAGCCAAGTTGGCAATGCAGCTGGTGATGTAAGTGTTTGCTCACACATTATTCATCTTTTGTACTACACCTGAGTAGGGGATTGTGGCAAAAGGCTTGGCCAGCTCAAGGTAATGTGGTGTGAACTGTTTTACCTTCATCCATTGCTTTGGTAACAAGAGTAAAACTTAAAATTTGCCCATGATTTTGAGCCTTTCACACTTTCATCTGGGCTGTTTTCAAACACATTTTTATGGCCGTGCATACATGTATGCATTCCTTGCTTCAACTTCCTGATTGTATTAAATTATATTCCTTGTATAATACAGCACACCTGTTAGACAAGTTAGAGCGCATTTTAAATTTATTGTTTAAACATTTTTCCAGTAGGCAATGAAACAAAAATGCATTAACCAATAATGACAAAACTGCCCTATTCAGAACATTTCCATCATAAAGGTCTACTTCTACACACAACTGCATTTTAAATTTGTTTGAATGTTTTTCCAGTAGGCAATGAAGCAAAATGCATGCACCAATAATGACAAAACTGCCCTATTCAGAACATTTCCATGATAACAGTCTACCTCCACACACAATTGCATTTTAAAATGTATTGTTTGAACATTTTTCCAGCAGACAATGAAGCAAAATGCATGCTCCAATAATGACAAAACTGCCCTATTCAGAACATTTCCATGATAACAGTCTACTTCTACACACAATATATAAATACAGAATCACAGTAGAGTGTAAGCCATAGGCATGTTGCACAGCTTCTTGAATTTATTTTCAATGGGGGGGGGCAAAAGGCCAAAAATCAGGGACACATTTTAAACATTGCGTGTATAATTTTGGAAAGTTGCTTGCATACATCATTGTTACCACCATGCATTTCACTGCCGAGTCTTAAACTCAGAACCTTGTGCACTACAGTCAGAGCGACATACCACTAAGCTACACCAGCAGTTTCTTGAAAGACAGGAAGACAAACTTAAATGGCTATCATATCATTTAGTGAATTCAGTTCTCACTTCTCACCATATCTCTCAACCTCTTAGCACAAAAATACAGAACAAAGCCAATAATGGGGGAATACAGCCCCAAAATAGGGACACATTCCAAATACTCATTTTTACAACCTTAGAAAATTGCTCGAATAAAAGGTTTAGGGACACATTTCAAATACTGATTTTATAACCTTAGAAATTTGATAGAATAAAATGTTTTGTTTTACCAGTCCTTCTCAAGTGATGGTGGCTAGGGACTTTAGGCTCTTTTTACCTTTACCCAAGGTACAGGGTTTGAGCCTGAGTACCTCTAGCCACCAGATGTATCCTGGTGGGGGCGTTTTCACGCACACACCTCTCACTCTACAACAGACTCCATCCTTCCAGATGCTCCACTCCATTCTGAGACTAAATCTGTTGATGCATTACAGGCTTTCCAGATGCTAATCCATCTCAGGCTTCTGAGACTTAATACCCCTTTCTGCATTCCAGATGCTAACCCAGCACAGCTTTGAATAAATCTGTGTTCCTGCTCAGAAAACAACTGGAAATGCATGTGCTGATGTCATTGCGGCATGGAAAACGAAAGGGCAGAGGTATGGATGATCTGCAAAAGTGCAGGGGAGGGCTCCCCTCCCCCCACGCTCTATGGTTCTGGTGCCCATGTGAGAAACGGGAGATAGATCAAAATTTGCTGGCCAATAAATTTAGCTCCAGTTTCACCCCCATAATCCCCACTTGTCCCAGGAAATACCCTGTACAATTTATCTCCCAATTATCACTGAGGAAAAGGTCCTGACTGCACTCTCCAGAGTCAAACAACACTACCTCATTGGGTCCTGCTAATATACCAGGAGGCTTCATAAATATTTTTTAACATAATCTGTCACTCCCACTAAAATCTGTATTTGATCACAACCTACAGGCAGGCTTCATCCCTCAGGAATAGAGGACTGCAACATTCATCCCTCTGCCATCTACCCAAAGGCAGACCATCAACAGACTGACGGAACTACAGACCTATATGTTTGACTAGTTTTATATTTAAAGACATGGGAAGAGTTATCAAAAAACAAAGACACAAGAAATCTTTAAACACTGACTCATCCCAGTTCCATCTTGTCAAAGTCAGGTCATGCCTACTAAACCTGGTAGACTTCTTTGAGAAGGTCAGTAGAGCCATGGAGAAGGGCAAAATGGTGCATGCTGCCTATCTCAACCTGACAAAGTTAGTTGACAAAATACTTCAGTTGAGCATCATATGCATACTCACAAATTTGGACATCAATCCCTATATCACCTGATGAATAGCCAACTGGATCATGGATAGGACACATGAAGTTAGGGTGGGGAAATCCACATACAACAAGTGGCCTGATACTAGTGGTATCCCACAGGTCTTGATACTGGAATCTCACCTGTTCAGAATATACTTCTCTGAAGTCAAAGCAAATGTAAATGGCCTTTGGCTGACCAAATTTGCAAGTGACTGTAAACTGGGTGCAATCATTGAATCCTCTAAAGATGTAGATTTCCTCCAGGAGGCTCTGCCACAGACAAATAACTGCTGACAGTACCATGGTCTAAAACCCAATGCAAAAAGTGCATAAGTATACCCCTTGGGAAGATGACTGCCCCTGCAAATTACAACATTGATATTACTCCCCTTAGACTAGACCCAGTGATAATGGACATGGTAACTCAGTTTGACAGTAACCTGATCTTTGGCCACCATGTGTCCGTGGTGGTGAGACAAACCTTCTACATGGCACAACTTTTAAGTAAGGGCATGACATTCAGAGATAAGGAGATCATAGTCCCACTACAGACAGCCCTCGTTAGACCAATAATCGAGTACAATCCACCCATTGAAATATATACCTGACCAGGCATTTGCAACAGCTGAAATGGCTACAAAGGTTCCTCACTAAACTAATACAGGGTATAAATAACATGTCCTATGTGGACTGCCTCAAATCCCTGTCTCTTTACTCTGTGCCCTACAGACTACTGAAGAGTAACCAGCCTAAGCTACAAGGCATTCTGAGATCCTGCCTTGATTGATCTGGTACACATTTGCAAAACAAACAGCACTAGTTACCTGATCAAATGATCTAAAGATCCTCTGGGACATAAAAAAGAACACATTGGAGGGACAGGTATGTATTTCAGTAATTACACCTTCTCTGGAACAGACTCCACTTTCATGTGAAACAGAGTTCTTCCCTAAGCCTATTCAAATGCAAATTGGACCAATGGATGGGAAATCACAAATTCACTCCTGGCTTGTCTTTACTGGACCTTATGGCCAGGGGCAGTTTGTAGTTGCCATATGGCACAGGCATATACCAAAGCCATTCTAGTCCACGGGCATTGATAGCTGGGAAAATTGGGGCATGAATGGCTAGGCTTATAGATGCTTGAGGGCTGTTGGCCTAGTAACCTCCTATGATTCTGTTATTCTATAAACGGTAAAAACATATTTAAAATGCATATCTAGCTACATTCTGTGAAACAAGGCAAACCCTGGGATTCAATAAAATGTTTTTCCATGCTGGAATAGTGTTGTGGGAACGTGCATGAGCCTGCTAACACTATTCTGCCATGGACAAGACTGGATTATGCTAATGACCTTATTTGCTGGTGAAAAACATGCAAATGAGGTCAATTAGCAATCCAGTAAGCAGACAGGCATCCGTGGCAGAAGAGTGTAGCTTGCAGAAATGTATTTGGCTACTTGCTGAAATAATTTCTGCAAAAATCAAAATACAGGCATGACAGCTCAAAGTAAAGCATGTATTATATTCCTTAGGCATGCCAATGGCCAAATATATGGCCATTAGCATGGAAAAGTATTGCAAAATTATAAAAATCAAAGTTTATTTTTTTTGGTCGATCTTGGCCGTTTAAGCATATGGCTGCAGTGCGCAAACGGGATCGTGCTGAAAATAAAAAAATGTGAAAAGGCAATTTTAAGTGAAATCTGCATTTTGCCATTATAGTCTATGGCATGAAGAATCAAAACAATAGCAGGGAACAGTGGTTGCTAAGGGGAAAGGCTCTGGTGTAGTGCTGTAACTAGGGACTAAGGCAGTGGGGTATGCTAATGAGGGAAATTTACTGAATCACAAAAAGGAGACAAGTGCCAAACTGCACCTAACCATGTAGGAGCTATAAGGCAGTCTTGTAAGCAGGAGAAACAGCTGACATGAAAAGGGGTGTGTCATGCTTGGTGTAAGTACATTGGAGCTCCACAGTTCCCAGTTGAGTTTAACTAAGCACAGCTAAACAAGGGTGTGTGTCTCAGGCTGTATTGACTTATTCCATGAAATGATGAGCATGTTCATGTCCAGGAGAGGGCCATTTCTGCTGCAAAGTGTTTATGTTAGCTAAACAGGGTTGTGCGGTGTGCACTGGGTCTAAAACAACAGAAGAAAACCCGGGAAATAGTATGACTGTTTACATTTGGGCACTGGGTTTGTGCTGCACACCTCTGGGCTTAAAAGGGGCAAAAATGAGAAAGGAAAAAGGCAAATAGCAGAATAACAGCAATCAAGTACAAACAATATAGCAAGCAGGTGGAATGTATTATAGTCAGTCAATCATACAGGTAGCATCTGCTGCACAACAGTATAAACTGTGCAAACACTTTTCAGTCTGTTTTTCCCACAAACTCTGCACTATTGGTGTACATAAGTGGGGGAATTTTAACCGAAAAAATGTTAGGGGCTGCCATTGTTTTGATCCATCAGTATGTGCGAGAGGCTGAGAAGCGCCCCAGACTGAGGAGGAGGAGAAGAGTGTTCAGACCCAGGGTAACTTACCATGGGGGATACATAATCTGGAGATAGTAGAGTTCTACAGGGTGGACAGAGACATACTTCAGCAAATCATCAAGCTTTCCCGGTCTCAACTCAGACCCAGAACCAACAGAGGAGAACCCATCCCAGTGGATACCAAGGCATGTGTAGCCTTAAGAATACTAGCTACAGGTACTTTCCAAAGACCTACTGGGGACATGATGGGGTTTCTCACAGGCATCTGCATCCAGTGTTCTCCACCAGTTCCTGGATGCCATGTTACCACATGACGGTGAGCACATTTACTTCCCAACACCTGTGAGGAGAGGACCAGCAATATGTGTCTCTTCCACCATGTAGCAGAATACATGCAGGTACTGGGTGCAATAGACTGCATGCACATCCACATGAAAGCACCACCCGGTGAACAGGGTAGGGTCTACATAAACCACAAGAGCTTCTCCTCCATCAGCTGCCAGGTCATGTGAAATGCCCAGGGCAGTATCATGAATGTGTGTGATAGCAGCCCTGTAAGCTATCACGACTTCCACATCTGGCATTTGTCACAGCTGTACCAGGCATTTGCCAGTGGGGACATCCCGTATGGCCATCTGATGTAGGATGTTGGCTATGCAGTGGAGCTGTGGATGATGACACTCATCAGAAATGTACACACAACCACTCAAGAATGCCATAATGAGGCACACGCACAAACCAGGATCATTATAGACCATGTGCTTGTGATGCTCAAGTCACGGTTCCATTGCCTTGACATATCTGGTGGGTCCTTGCAGTACTCTCTAGCCACATGTGCACACATGTTCATAGTATGTGTCATACTATACAATTTGATCCTGTGGAAACAGCTGCAGAAGGAACAGCATGGGGAGGGCCACACAGCCCCCTACCATTGCCAAGGTCCCCACAGGCACAGAGGGACTTGGAGGAGGAATCCCCTGATCCTGCTCCTGTAGGCAGATGGAGGCATGCCCAGTATACTTAGGCATTGGCAAAGAGGCAACGCATAGCACACACATTAACACTGTAGGGACCTGGGGACTGACACCTCTCTCTGACTCGCACACACAGTAAAATGGATGACACACACATCACATTACTTGTAACTCACCATGTATAGGCAGTGTACTGTGTGCATTTGACATAGGCTGGCCTCAAGCACCATCCTCAAAACTGCCGCAGGCACAAGGTAAGTCAGTCTTCTTAACAATAAATGAATGGATTAGTATCTTCTGGTAGCATATCTATGATATTGCTGCATGCATGCAAGAGAATGGGGTGGCCTACTGTGATAGCAGCAGCCAGCCTTAGAAATCCATAATGGAATGTCTGGCAAAGGCTCACAAATGGCGAAAGTGATGGAATACCCCCTGCAGACTTACACAGTGATATCACAGCAGGCTTTGCAGTTGCAGTAAGGCTACAAAGGGTAAGAAATCTGAAACTCAATTGTATGCCATTGCAATCTAGCCTGTGTTCTGTAGTGATATGTCTCTACTCTCAAAGACAGGGCACAATACTATGCTAAATGGAACCAAAATGTAAATTCAATATTAGCACAGTCTGTGCAAATGTGTACCATTGACAGATGTGCCCCCCCACACCCATATTCCCATAGAAATGCAGTAACATGTAAGTTTGTAGGGTAAAAGCAGCAGAGCACACATTGCCAGGGCTGTCCCAATCAACATGATAACTTGCTGCATGTCCATAATATGCATGGGTCAATGAGCTATGCATATTTGTAGGGAATACTGTCAGGATGTGGCCAGCAACTTCTCACAGCTGTTGTGCACTAATGGCCTAGATACAGTACTGTGGTAGACAGAGACATGTTCCATGAACTGCAGTGCCAACTATTTTGCATGTCAGCTACACCTATGGTGGGAGGTATACACACTGTCCAGATGTCAATATCCATTACTGCCTGAAAGCTGGACAGATCATGTACAGGGGGCCACACATATGAACAGTGCCCAGGATGGAGTAACCTATACAGTGCCTATCATATCTCCCAAATGTACAGACCTTTTGCAGAATGTACAGAGGTTTGCATCTTATTTGTGGTGTCTTTATTCTGAAATAGTGGTTGTCTGGCAAATCATTGGCAAACCATGAAAGTTTGAAGTCAGAAAATAATGATATATCAGTCATGAATGTGGATAATCTGTGAGAATCTGTACAGTTGACAGTTATGGTCACACCAGGATATGACCTTTCAGATAAGAAGACTACCACACAATCAGGTGATCCCCAGCCAGTATATCACCGAGATGCTGGAGCTTTTACACAGCTTCATCATTCAATCGGCTGTAGCCACATCTCTCAACTGTCTGGATTGTGCAAGAATATCTAGCCTCTGCCTCATAATATAGGTCTGTGCATCATCCATTTTGTATTTCTATAGTAAATAACTGTGATGATCCAATTATATCTGTCAGTAGGTAATTACACAATACAGTACAGTGTCAAACATTACATATGTCAGAAAACGTATGTTAAAACAAATCCCGTAACTCAAGCAACTCATACATTAATAAGAGCAATAGTTACAGTATCCCCATATGTTTGGCCCATTGTTTCCCTATATTGGCAGCCTATCTCCAGATATCTTGCAAAAACAGGTTGCAAGGTATGGCTGTAGCACACAACACTCCGGACTGGAGTACAACTATCCCTGGAATGGAGTCCTACACTTACTACAGGAGGTAATACTGAGCATGATCCTACACTTATAGAAGTGAAGCCCATATCTGAAACCACATCGAACTATATATATATATATATATATATATATATATATATATCTGTATTGTGCAAACATCTTTGCATACACACAGCTATGTAAACCTAACTGTCTCCACACACACACCCATAGACAGGATTACTCACAGCCAGCTGTAGGTGGCATATATGTGGTATATCTGTATCTGTTGCATGTGATACACACACACACACATATATATGTGCAACATATTACAATATGTCAAGCATACACACACATAGACATGGGGAAGAGAGGGACAGACAGTGATAGAATGAGACACACAGGGAGACATACACAGAGAGTGAGTCATATACAAGGATACCCTGAATGGCATAGAGTGATGTCCTGCTGCAGACAGTTACATACCAGTTGTAACCAGTGGCATGTGCCAGCATAAAGATGAGATTCATTGCTTGATGGTACTGAGTTGGGGGTGGAATATCACATCACCTACCTGTGTGTATGTGTGTGTGCATGTGTGTGTGCATGTTTGTGTGTGTGTGTGTGTGTGTGTGTGTGTGTGTGTGTGTGTGTGTGTGTGTGTGTGTGTGTGTGTGTGTGTGTGTGTGTGTGTGTGTGTGTGTGTGTGTCTGTAGGGCAAAGTATCATTATGCCTACCCATCCTGTACACTTCCCATTTCCCTACGTTACAAGATCTGCTAATGTCATTCACCTTAGAAGTACCTTTGGACTGACTTCAGTCCTGTAAGCTCTATAGTGTGTGTGATAACTGCGTAACACTATCATACAAATAACTAGATAGGTAAGGGTTCTAATCACAGTCCTGGCATATGTAACTGTGGTTGTGTGTGTGTAGGGGGGGGGTTGTAGGAATAAGTGTTTTAGTCCATTCCTAACCAGTACACCTCCCATTGCCCTACTTCACAAGATCTGCTGATGCCATTCACTGTAGAAGTACCATTGGACAGGCACCATCCCTATACACTCTGTGGTGTGTGTGATAACTGCATAACACTATAGCACAAATAACTATTTAGGTAGGGCTTCTAATCTCAGTCCTGGCAAATGTAAAAGTTTGTGTGTATTTGTAAGTTAAAGAATTTGAGCCCATTCACACCCAGAAAACGTCTCATTGCCCTACTTTAGCAGTCTTGCTGATGTCAGTTACCTTAGAAGTACCTTTTGGCAGCCCTCAGTCCTGCAAATTCTGTGGCACATGTGATAATTGAATAACACTGTAGTATAAACAACTATTTAGGTAGGATTTCTAATCTCAGTCCTGGCAAATGTAAAAGTGTGTGTGTTTGTAGGTTAAAGATTTTGAGCCCATTCACACCCAGTACACTTTCCATTGCCCTACATAAGAAGTCCTGCTGATGTCAGTCACCTTAGAAGCACATCTGAGCAGCTCACAGCCCTACAAGCTCTGTGGCACATGTGATAATTGCATAACACTATAGTATAAATAAATAGGTAGGGGGTTTAATTTCAGTCTTGGCAAATGTGAAAGTGTTTGTATGCTAAAGATTTTGAGCCCATTCACACCCAGTACACATTCCATTGTCCTACTTTAGCAGTCCTGATGATGTCAGTCACCTTAGAAGTACCTTGGGCAGCTCACAACCCTACAAGCTCTGTGGTATGTGTGATAATTGTATAACACTATAGTATAAATAACTAGTTAGGTAGGGTTTTTAATTTCAGTCTTGGCAAATGTAAAAGTGTTTGTAGGTTAAACATTTTGAGCCCATTCACACCCAGTACACTTCCAATTGCTCTACTTTAGCAGTCCTGTTGTCAGTCACCTTAGAAGTACCTTTGGGCAACCCACAGTCCTACAAGCCCTGTGGCACGCGTGATAATTGCGTAACACTATAGTACAAATAACTAGTTAGGCAGGGGTTCTAATCTCAGTCCTTGCAAATGTGTGTGTAAGTGTTTATATGTGTAGGTTAAGGTATTTTGTGGCCTCTCTCACCCAGTATATCAACCACTGCCATTCTTTGCAAGGGCTGGTGATGTTCCTCACCTTAGAAGTACCTTGGGACACCCTTTACCCTGTAAACTGTGTGGCGCATATGATAAATGCATAACACTGTATTAGCAATAACTAAATAGGTAGGTATTCTAATCTCAGTCCTGGCAAATGTGTGTGTGCGTGAACAGAATCTTGTGTGTGTTTGGGTGAGATTCATATCCAGTGGGGGTGGATTTTGCAATTTTTTGTTGTGGTCCACCCAGTACACATCACAATGTCCACTTTACAAGGCCCACTGTTGTCATCCACTGTAGAGGTAGCTGTAGACCCTCTGCAGTCCTATAAGCTCTGTGCCACATCCAATAACTATGTAGCAGTATGGAATAATTAACAAGATAGGTGGGTCTTCTAATTCTTGGATACCATTCCCCACTCAGGAACCATAGACAAACACAATCAACTAGGAATCAACCCCTATATTACTAGGTGGCTTGCAAACTGGCTCACGGATAGAACCCATGGTGTGAAAGCAGCGGAATTTATGTCAGACTGCCGACCAGTCACAAGTGGTGTCCTACAGAGTTTGGTCCTGAGTCCTCTCATGTTCGGTATCTACACCTCTGAAGTCCAACCCAACAGGAAGGACTCTGGATGACAATGTTCGCAAGATGACTGCAAGGTGGGTGCTATTATTACCTCCCCAAGTGATGTAGACATCCTGCAGAAAGGCCTCACTGATTCCTACGACTGGTGTCAAAACTCTGGACTTAAGCTCAATACCAGAAAATGTACTGCCATCCCCTTTGGGACAACTTGGCAACTTGGTTCCATGAATCAACACATCAATGGTAGTCCACTAAACGTTAAAGTCGTCATAAAAGAACAGGTAACACAGGTTGGCAGTGAGCTCTCTGTTGACCTCTACAATGCTACTGTGTTCATAATGTCCTTCTATGTGGCACATCTCATTACTAAGCGTGTTGCATCCAGGAAGTAAGAGGTCATTGTCTCCCTCTACTCTCTCGTCATTAGGCCATCATTGTGTACAATGGCCTATTTGGCATGTATCTCACTGGACAGCTGCAACAACTGGAGAGGCTGAAAAAGTACTTTTCAAAGAGGATCCTAGGCCTTAAAAACTTGTCCTATATGGACAGACTCCAATAACTCCAACTATTCTCTGTTTCATATTGGCTACTTAGAGGTGATCTTGTCTGACTCAGCTCTGTTAGGAATGCTATGTCTAAAGAACCCAATCCATCTGCACCACATGCCCCAGAGACCTCAACCCAATTTCCACAATCAACAGAACATGCTGGAGGGACAGGTTCATAACACAGAGACTGCCCGCATTATGGAATAGGCTTCACATATATGTCAAGCAGAGCACATCACTGGCCCTCTTCAGTAGAAATCTGGATGAGTGGATGGGGAATAGAAATCCCATCTCAGGGATCACTCCACTGGTTATACTCATTAGACACACTGGGGACGAACATCAAGTGGCATGATGCCAGGGTAATCCTATGGGCTAGGCTTGTAAAGGCTCCATGGCCATTCACCTAGTACACACATATGAACCTGTGAAACTATGGATGTCTGTAGTGGCAAATGTGTGAGTGCATTAGTGTGCATAAAAGTATTTGTGAGTGTGTAAACATGTAGGTGAAAGTAGTTTGCGGCCCTTCTCAACCAGTGCACCTTCCTTTGCCATACAAGGGCTGGTGATGTTATTCACTTTATAGGTACCTTGGGACACTCATCACCCTTTAAGCTCTGGGGTGTGTGCGGTAACTGCCTAACACTATAGTACCAATGACTACACAGGTCAAGGTTCTAATTGAAGTCCTAGCAAATGTCTGTGTGTGTGCTCATGTGTGTGTGTGTGTGTGTGTGTGTGTGTGTGTGTGTGTGTGTGTGTGTGTGTGTGTGTGTGTGTGTGTGTATTTGTAGGATACAGAATTTTGAGGCCTCACTCTCCCAGTACACTGCCCATTGCTACATTTTACAAGGGATGGTGATGTTGTTCACCTTAGAAGAACCATGGGGCACTTTTAACCCTAAAACCTCCATGGCACATGCAATAAATGCATAACACTGTATTTGCAATAACTAGATAGGTAGGGGTTCTATTCTCAGCCGTACCAAATGTGTGTGTGTGTGTGTGTGTGTGTGTGTGTGTGTGTGTGTGTGTGTGTGTGTGTGTGTGTGTGTGTGTGTGTGTGTGTGAGAACAGAATCCTTTGTGTTTTAGTAGAACTATATCCATTGGGTGGCTGTGGTCTACAGTTTTAGACCATGGTATCCCAGTGCATGTCACAAGGTCCACTTTACAAAGGCCTCTGTTCACATCTACCATAGAGGTATTTATAGACACTCTTCAGCCCTATAAGCCCCATGCCATATGCAACAGCTATGTAACAGTATGGAATGAATAACATGCTAGGCAGAGCTGCTAATGTCAGTATAGACAATTGTGTGTGTGTGTGTGTGTGTGTGTGTGTGTGTGTGTGTGTGTGTGTGTGTGTGTGTGTGTGTGTGTGTGTGTGTGTGTGTGTGTGTGTGTGCATTGGTGTGTATATCAGTGTTTGTGAGTGTATAGACTCATAGGTGATAGCCTAATGAGTCAGTCCACACCCAGTATACCCCCATTGCCATACCTCACAAGGGCACATGATGTTATTCACTTAACAGGTATCTTGGAACAGTCATCACACTATTAGTTTTATGCTACCTGTGATAACTCCATAACACTGTAGTACCACTAACTAGATAGCTATGGGTTCCACACACAATGCTGTCAACTGTGTTTGAGTGTGTGTGTGTGTGTGTGTGTGTATGTGTGTGTGTGTGTGTGTGTGTGTGTGTGTGTGTGTGTGTGTGTGTGTGTGTGCGTGTGTGTGTGTGTGTGTGTGTGTGTGTGTGTGTGTGTGTGTGTTTTGGAACAGTATTCTCTGTGTTTGGTCGACACAATATCCTCTGTGGGTGTGAGTTTTACCAATCTGAGGTGTATTCCACCCACTACACTTACTGTTGTCCACTTTACAAGGGCTGCTGACATCAAACACCATAGACGTACCTGTATACACCCCTCAGCCCTATAACCTCTGTGGCACATGCAATTACTGTTACACAGACCTGGTAAATGTGTACATATACAGCTGTACCTCGGCTATGACACATTCGATGTGTTTCCACTCTGCCATACCACTCATTAGCAATGCCTGCATGGCCAAATCCTGCTGACACACAGACACCTAGAACACAAACAGAATATAGCATCTGAGACTGCATTCAGTCAGCATTACTAACACCAATAATGCAGCATGGCTGACAAGGTACATACACTCTGAAGTGTACCCATTATGAATGTCAGCTGACAGCACCTTACACAGCATTACATAGCTAAACTGTACTTAATTCACTCTGTGCATCAGAAGCATATTAGCATGTCCCTGCATTGAAGGTATGGATGACAAGGATGTGGCACAGGTATCATCATATGCACAGGGTATTGTGTGGGTTTGCCAGAGCCCTAAGCTGGGTCACACAGTTGACGTGTGTGTGTTTGGAGAGGTGTTCTATGAATGGGCAGTGCAGGTGTGGTGTGTGTGTGTTTCTGGAGGTGACCTGGCTGTGATGGTGATATGTGTGTTTGTATGCACACAGTCACTCCATGTGGCTTCCCTACACAGGGTTATGTTGGACAGCTGTGGACCGTACATGGCAGTGTGTACAGTTGACTGTCTCCAGCCACAGACACATGAACTAGTCCTGCCAGGGGTCTCACTGGCACCACCAGGCCCAAGGCCAGATGCAGTATTACTCCCCAAGGGTGACTGCTGTCTGCTGGATCTGTGTCCCTGATGGGACCGGCCAGGACCATGTGCCCATGGCCTGCTCTGTTGTGGTGTGGACAGCACCCACCCTTCAGTACTGCTGGTGGGACTGCTACTTCAGGAGTGTGAAGGTGCATGGCCACATAGACTCTCAGCTGATGTTGGTGCTAACCTATGTCCACATGGCCAACACCCATCTCCCACCACACACTGTAGCACACACATTCCACGGTCGAGGATTGCCAGGGTCTCACCCCACCGTCTATTCATGACCTCAGTATTTTGATGTGTGGCCTCAACAAGGTTATGTATGTCATCACATAGACCTGGAAGAGTTGCATCCAAGACCCTGAGTATTTGTCTGATGTTGCATTCACTATGTGCCTGGGCATCCATGACAGCCCGAAACATGCGTCTGGTGACACCTGCTGTGGCACTTGTGACAGCAGCTCGATGGGCAGCAGTCCTCCTTTGAGCATCCTGTCCATTTGCCTGTGTTGGACCTTGCCTGTACTCTGACAATGGCTAGTGTCTCCACAAACACTTGCCATAGTCACCACACTAGCCTGCTCCATGCCACCACCCACCAACTGTTCATTATCTGTGGCTGCTGGGGACGAGGTATGTGAAGCCATTGTGACTGTGTGTAGGCACATTGTGGGTGACAGTGGGATGCCAACCAATGGCACAGGTTCAGCCCTTGACAACCCCACCTATGCCTCACTAGGACCACCATCATGGTCAGAGTCTGCAGAGACACTGACATGAGATTCTGAGCAGGAGGGACCATGACCACCATGTTCACCTGTGAGGGGAAAACAACATAGGTAAATTAATACCTACACTATAAGGTTTGCTGGTATACACACACATACACACACACACACACACACACACACACACACACACACACACACACACACACACACACACACACACATGCACACACACACACACACACACACAGCACACACACACACACGCATGTACACATGGACACACACAGTCACATACAGGTGAGGTGGCCCAAAGGCATTACACAGACTTCACAATAGCCAACTGATGACATTCACGGCACACAATCAGACCACAACATACACATTCTGGACAAGCCCTCAACATCATGCAGTGGAGCCCTTTCCATTTAATGTTACTACTAATATACACCTCTTGGATACATGAGTAGTGTTAGTAGGTGATAGGCCTTCACCTAGCACAGACTTCACTTATTGCTGTTCACCTGTATAGCACAGTGGCAACTCTTAGAGAACATACTTTTTAACTGTACAGAGTTTCACTAAATGTCTAGATGTGTGGCTCATATTTTTGGTCTGTTTCTCATAAATCCTGTGTTTGTCTGATACATTACTGGGATGATCTGTGGATTGGCACCACTAATTAATGACATAATTTGAGTTGTAGACTTTAAAACCTGCAGTAAATGTATGTTAAAACAAATCCAGTTACTCTAACAACTTTCTAAGCTTACAGTGGATATAATAAGTGTCCACACCCCTGTTAACATGCCAGGATTTTGTGATGTATAACATCAGACCACAAAAATCATGTCATAACTTTCCCCACCTTTAATGTGACCTATAACCTTTGTAATCCAATTGAAGAACATACACATTGGTTAGGGGTAACATATAGTAAATGAACTATATACAATAGGCTGGTTGCATGAGTGTGCACACCCTTAAACTAATATTTTGTTAAAGCACCTTATGATTTAATTACAGCATTCAGTCCTCTTGTGAAGGTGTTTATTGGCATGGCACATCTTGACTTGGCATTATTTGCACACTCTTCCTTGCAAAAGCCCTCCAACTCTGTCAGATTGTGAGGGCATCGCTTGTGCACAGCCCTCTTCTGATCTTTCCACAGATTTTCTATTGGATGTAGGTGTGGGCTCTGGCTGGGCCAGTCCAGAATGTTGAATGTCTTCTGAAAAGACATTCTTTTTTTTGATATGGATGCATGGTTTGGATCATTGTCATGTGGAAAGGTGGAATTCCTCTCCATCTACAGCTATCTAGCAGACACCTGAAGAATTTGGGCCAAAAGGCCCATTTGGAACTGTTCATAATCCCCTCCAACTTGGCTAAAGCCCCAGTTCCATCTTATGAACAGCAACCCCTAAGCAGAACACTGCCATCACCATGCTTCACCGTGGGCATGGTGTTCTTTTTGTGATGGGCAGTGTTGCTATTGTGCCAAACAAACCTTTTGGAAATGTAGCCAAAAAGTTCAGCCTTGGTCTAATTAAATCATAATTTCCCCACATGCTTTTGATGTATAGTTTTTAAGAATTTAGCCAGACCTGGATGTTGTTCTGTGTGAGAAAATGCTTCCATCTTCCAACCCTGCCCCATAAGTAAGACATATAGAGAATACGGGAGATTGTTGTCACATGTAGTACCCGACCAGTACTTGCCAGAGATTCCTGCAACTCCTTTAGTGTTGCTGTGGCTGATGGAGACAAAGTAATTAAAGCAGTTTTAAGCAGTTTGCATGTGTTTGTGCATTGCTAAGTAATGCCACAATACGGTTAGCTGTAGAGATGCTTAATCTGTTTTGGCTTCACTTAGCATTGCACAAATTCACCTACTCCCACCTTCTTCCACTTACACTCATGCTAATTTCCTTAAAAGAAAAGAAAAAGGGGTGATAGGAAAGTGGTGAAAAGGTGCATGCAGAGGGGAAAACAATATGAAAGGTAGCTAGGGATGTGCAGGACTGGTATAGGGAAGGTCCATAGCTGTCCATTTCTTATACAGCAACAGTTGTGCATTCGCATAGAATTTGGAGGTGAATCTGGACACCAAAACACCAGAGAGAGGGGTGAGGACAACATAAATGTGTTGCCAAGCCAAATGGACCGATTTACATGTCCAATGGGCACTTGTGCAAAATGGACTGCTATGTATGGGGCGATATTTGATTTGGGATAGATGCCCTTTTTTTTTTTAAGGTGAGATTATTTTTAAAGAGAGAGTAGGATGCTGGGGAAGGGTAGTAGGTACATCTGGGGAGGTAGTTTTGGTAGGGAGACAGGCAAGACAGAAGGGTGGCCTAAATGGTTAATGTGTTTGCCTTGCAAACATAAGGTGCAGAGTTTGAGTCTCAGAAGGGACAATTGGCTAGGCTTAAAATGGCCTGCAAAGGCAGTTAGCTTAGTACTAATCTATAGGGCTGGGAGGGTGGCTTAATGGTTAAGGTGTTTGCCTTACAAACACAAGGAGCAGGGTTTGAGTCTTACAAGGGATAATTGGATAGGCTTAAAATGGCTCACAAGGGTGGTTAGCTTAGTACTAATCTATGAACCTATGAACCTATAAGACAGCAGACAGGGGTAGTGTATGACAAATGTGGGGGTGAACACCTTGGATGGGAAGGGTGGTTGGGAATCAGAGGCCCATGAACCCCCATATGGATACAGTGGGACTGACATCCCCACCCACAGGCAGTCACCACTGCACCATCACAGCTGCAAACTGTAAAAGGGAGGGCAGGGGAAATGGTGACCTGAACAGTGATGGCTATGTGGTCAGATATTACCAAGAAAGATGGCACTGTAGGAGTGCTACAGTGGCTAATTATGTTGGTTAGGACCAGGTACAGGATATTTCCACCTGTTGTAGGAGTGTTGACTAGATGTCTTGCAGTAAAAGATTCAGAGGTATGTGATATCATTATTTAGTGACTGCACTCCAGGTATCATATCATTGACTTAGCAGACTCCTGGGAGTGGTATGTGGCAGTGGCCATGGATATGATCACACACCCTGGACATTCTGTGGAAATCTGTACATATGAGAGTTATGTATGTCTGGCCATTGTGAATAGACTGCCAAGATTGTGTAGCAGTGTTGTGTGTAGATGTTTCTTGGGCTGAGTAGAGAGAGTAGCAGATGTGAGTGTCATATATCCTTTTGCTATCTGACTGTGCATACTGCTATGGCTGCTGGTGGTCTATCAGGTGTGTATGTTTGTAGGAGCAGACTGAGAAATATCCTGTAACACCTCAGGATTCCCAGTACACTGTGTGTTGGGCCAGTATATGTCAGTGTAGTGTTTGACTGGAAATCAGGATATGTTTGTTCAAGCAGTTGTTCTACTCTAGAGTTCATTTGGTGTGCTGGTATGTTGCTGTGACTGTGGTGCAAATGGTTGTGGGTGGACATTTTTGCACCACTATCTGCTTTTCCCTACAGCTCCACCCCTGCAGTGAATAATATATTTGGGTATAGCTGGGTAATTGCCCAGAGCTGATTTGGGTTAGTGTTGTGCTGGTGTTACTATGGTTCAGAAAGTGCTGGGTGACACAGCTGGCAACTGTCATGGGTTTTTCCATTCTGTTATATGACTGCAGTCATACTTCTTCACTGTCCAGATGTTGAAACTGTTCAGATGCGTGACTCATATGTTTGGTCTGTTGCCGATAACAGTTGTGGGTTTCTGAGAAATCGCTGGGATGATGTGAGCATTGACATCTGTAAATAATGACATTCATTTGTGTCTCAGACCTGGAATCTGTCTGGAATTATACATTATAGAATACCATGCCACTCTGGCAGACTTCTATACATATTACAGCCAAATTTCACAGATGTCACTATTGTTTGCATTTTATCTCCCCACTTTATCAGGCTTTTTGCAGATGTCTTTCTTGCAGTAATAGGTTGGTTATCTCTCTCTCTCTATATATATATGTCTATATACATATATATATAATTAATGTGTGTCTATATATATGTATACAAGAGTACTACGGATATATAATCCCCCCTTATGTTGAATGACTGCTGTGCATGATATGTTTGTAAAAACATTGCATATTCCTACAGCTCAGATGGTGTAGAGGTATGTTGCTGTTATTGTAGTGCACAGGGTCCTGGGTTCCAAAATTGGAAGTGATGACTTTTTTCATTAATGTTAAATGACCAGAATGAATGATATGTTTAAAAAGCATTACAGATTCCTGCAAATCATATGGTGTAGTGGCATGTTGCTGTGATTATAGTGCACAGCATCCCAAGACAGCATCCCAGGTTCAAGAGTTGGCAGTGCTGATAAATTTTGTTGCTGGGCAGAACAAGGGCTGACAAAGACCGAGTGATTAAAGCACTTTTAAGCAGTTGTAAGTGGGTTTGCACTGTTTTGTGCAAAGCTAGGTGATGCTAACAAATGGTGGCCATGACCCTTGTCTCCACAATGCCCTCGCACTGCTCTCTAAAGTGCAAACTCTCACCTATGCCAGCCATGGTTCCTGCACAGGTTGAACTATAACAGTTACTGGCTGTGTTCCCACCTGTGTGGTTAAATAAGGCCATATTCCCTCCCTTTGCCATAATTGTTTGATTTAAATATTGCTGACCACAGCTTATCAATGCACAAACCCACTAAGCTGGGTTGAAAGTGCTTAAAGGGGTAATTCTCTATGTGCTTTTATTACATTACCATGGGGTGTGACTATATATTATGGGACACTTTGTGTACAGAGGTGATTTCACATGTTATATGCACTCATACTTACATTTTAGACTAGTTACACTACCCTGGTTGACAAATATCAATTACTACATCATTAAAAAAATACATTTTAAAACTGTTTTCCTATCTAAAAATAAAATGCCTGACTTGATACTCAAGCCACAAATGCCTGCATACAAAGCCAGGACTCTAACCACTATGTTATCCCAGCATTAGAATTTTAGTTGTACATTTTTATTTATCTCCTCTGGGGTGTTTAAGCAATGCTGGGCAGAGGGCCATAGCATGCACACCCACTCAGCTACACTTAAACATACCATAGTAAGGAAAAAATATATTTTTAATTATTTATGGCCTTTTACAGCTTTCGCCTCACAGCAAGAGGTTTTCCGGTTCGGTCCTCGGCTGGGGTGCCTTCTGTGCGGAGTCTGCATGTCCTCCCTGTGGTCACATGGGTTTTTTCTGAGTGATCTGGTTTCCTCCCACATCCCAAAGACATGCTGTAGGTGGATTGGACACTCTAAATTGGCCCTAGGCATGAGTGCGTGTGTGTGTGCCTTCTGTGAAAGGTTGGGCACTGGGCTAGCAACTCAACACCTTAAAACTCCACTGCCAATCATGAGTGGTCAGGTGATCTGCTGTGGCGAAAATGGAAAAAGGAACTTGAAAGAAGAAGAAGAAGATGAGAAGAAGATGGCCTGTTACAGCTTTTTTGTTACTCTAGGAGTGGGACAGGTATGGGAGGCAGGCATTCAAGTGGAAACCAGAAACCTGTACACAGCTGAGGGCTATTACCTGTTAACTGTACAAATTTCTTTTGCAGAATTTCTTCATATTTTTTTGGCCTTTTTTTGGCTCAAATTGTGGTTTTCCATTGAGGACTGCAGTCAGGCACTGGATATAGATTCATTTCATTTGAGTTTCAGACTCAGAGAAGATTCATGCTCATGCTAATCCATAACCTGTTTCATGTTTTCAAGTTAAGTCAGCAATTTAAATTTAAAAGTTATTTTTTTTTTAGGGGTTTATTTTGTCATTAGTGTTGTCTTTGTTTTGATTTCTTCCTTTAACAGGGGTATGGGGCTTATGTATGGCTGGCTATGTATAGGTATTATATATACTGCGGTGTACGACACCCTGCATTACACACCCGTTATTGATCTACTTCTTGTCTATATATTTTCATTTCAGTGTCCGCAGACACTGACATAGCCGAGTCAGTGTCCACGGTCAGTGTCCACGACACTGACAGTATTTTTATGACAGGTGGGTGTGCACACCTTTTGTCACACTTTTTTGCATTGCTTTTTTTTTTCTCAGTAAGTTACACTGAAATACTTTTGAAAGTGCCGTGATGGGTGTTTCGTATGGTACTCTCTGAGTCACCCACTACTACCACCATGCACTACTTAATATAACTCATTGCTACCTGTTTCACATTCACTGTTTGTTTAGCAGTGCACCTTCATGAATATGCATGATGATGTTAATGCTACATGGATGGTAATTGCTACTGCAACATTGGAGGTAAACACCGCGCAGGAATAGTACTATTATTGAATCCAGAAAATTGAATAATTTTATTATTATTTAGTGACACACACACATTGTTAAAAATACCCAAAATATTTCTGCAGAAATACAACCAGTTGAATTACTAATCTTGACATAGCAACTTTAATTGCCAGCAATAGGCTGTTGTTAAAGGTATGACTGACATAATTTTACTCACACTTTCTCACTAAGAAAATTAAATCAGCCCTAAGAAAAAGAAAACTGTAACATTAGCCCCAGCCCTAAACCAAAACATATCTAGGCATTTGATAGCTAAGGCTAGGCTGCTGACTAGGGATACTGTATGTAGCATTGCCTTTCTAAGAATAATACAATTTTTAGTAACAGTTATAACCCAGCCCCGACCTTATGAACAGATATTCTTGTTAGGTTATGAATTTAGGCATTACTCTTGAAATAGGCCTGAACATGTGCTCATACAGTATATGCATGGACCCTTTAACACATCTAAAGTCAAAGTATACTGTTTTACTTGCATCAGTTCTTGTACACATGCCCTACTGTGCGGACACAGAACCCTTCCAACACCATTCTGCAAAGCCTGCTTTTGCTCTTCACTGAACTCCAATACTAGAAAGGCCATCAGCAAACTGAACCACCAAGGTAATATGTGGAAATATTTCTCCCCCAAACTGAAACCCTTCATAGGTGACACACATTTTTTTCATCTTCATTGCTTGCACCCACCCCATCCCACCCTTTCTCTAAGTTAGTTGCTCTTATGTGATCTCACTATCTCCATTCCCAGCTAGTTTAACATAAAGACACTTACTAATCAAGGCTAATTTTCTCCAATAGCCAAGCACTTCCATTTCCTACTTTGCATACATTTTTGTATAGCTTCTTCATGCAACATTTATTTTATGTACCTAAATGAATTACAGTCTACAAGCACAGGTAGTCAATTTTTCAAGCTAAATTTCAGCAAATAAGCTCTAAACCATAAGCCCATCACTTTCACATCTCTCCATATCAAAAGTTATGTCCTTCTCCATCTAAAGCTTTAAGTTGCAGAAATCATTGTTTCTAGATCATTTATTCTCAAAGTATTTATCATGTGTTAAACATTAAAATATCTGCCTTAAATGAACACTTCTTAATTGTGGAGACTTCAGTCTAAACTGGCCACCCATGTGAAAATATTACATTACATACTCCTACTTTCCCTTTGGAAAAAAAACGTCATTGCGTTGAAAATTACGCATTGTAACACGTGAAGCATTTGTAGTAAGTGACCTCTCATCTATATTTGGATCTCACAATGCACATCTGATATAACTGAGATGTGAGAGACATGATTCAAGCTTCATATTTCTGACTAAGAAATCATAAAATATAGTATAATTTTCGTAGAAACCATGGGGAAGCCAGCATGGTTGCAATCATATATCCTTATAAAATTGAATTCAGACAACGACAAACCCACATTTCCATTTTTAACAAGATTAGATCCATTATGATAACTGTAAAGGTTGAGAGGTATAATGCTTCTCTCATCTGCTTCTATATTCCCCATAAGCACCCAAACCACCCACAATTAACCTTCTCTACTCAGTGGCCTGTACCATCAAAGTAGAGAAGATCCTGCTTGTCAGTAGTGACATAGATGGTTCTGCAGCATCTGGTCCACACATCAATCTCTTCCTTAACCATTTTGATTTAACAGAGCTCATTCATACCACTATTAAACTAAGGCAGTTACTGAAAAGAAACGCACCTTAGTCTGGAATCTGCCTTCAAACCATGACCGTGTAATGGCAACTTATTTTATGGCTGACTGTATGAGTGAACATTACTCTATTTTTGTTGTATGAAATCAGTTAAATTAAAAAGAAAATATTGCAGTTTAAATAGATGGGAAATTGCAGCAATTTTAAGAGTCATGGCATATTTTCTGTCTTCACATGGGTAAACTGATCCATTATAAATTTCTTAGACATTCAGTGCTCTTTGGATTATTTCAACAAAACCTTCCCTAGTATCCTAACTTTATTAGGCCCTTTAACTCATTCAAAGTAAAAGGTTATGATGATGCCATGTTGTTTCACTGAAAGTGAGTCATAAACACAAAACAGAGACTTAGTATACAAAATATACTACCAAAGCAAACCTCAACATGAGTTCATCACACAGTAGTTTTTATAGAAAAATAACCCTTGAATGTTATAGATAAAACATTACTCTGCTGATCAGCCCTAGTAGGAATTTGCAGATCAGTTTTTCGAGATTTGTCTGCTGCTGACATCACAAACAAGTTCAATAAATACAATGTAAGTGTTTCACTTTCTATTATACCATGACCCCCCCAAAACGTGCACACTGATTGGCCAGCGTGCCCGTTGTAAATCGAGTTATACTAATGGAAAAAGGTCCGGTCGCCCGGACTTTTTTCCATTAGTATAACTCGTTTTGAACACTGTCTCGCTATGTTAAATGGGTTTAACATAGCGAGACAGCTTTAAAATAAGCAACGGAGATCTCCGTTGCTTATTTTAAAGCTGTCTCACTATGTTAAACCCATTTAACATAGCGAGACAGTGTTTTAAAAGCAATGGAGAAAGCAAGATCTCCGTTGCTTTTTAGTTCGCTATGTTAAATGAGTTTAACATAGCGAGACAGTTAAAATAAGCAACGGACATCTCCGCTGCTTATTTTAAAACTGTCTCGCTATGTTAAACTCATTTAACATAGCGAAACACTAAAAAAAAGCAACGGAGATCTTGCTTTCTCCGTTGCTTTTGCCCACAGCTCTGATGTACTGTGCAGGCGCCGCAGTACATATCATGCCAGACATCTGCGGAAGGGCAGCAAACAGGCATTATACTATGCCATTATTTAAGAAAAGTAATAGTTTCTTTTCTTAAATAATGTCATGGTATAATAGCAATAACCCACTTCTGGGTGTGGGTAATGCTAAATTTACCCATGGTTGGCTTTGTTTGGTCCCTCGGGCTTCGCCCTCGGGACCAAACCACGCCAACCCTGGGTAAATTTAGCATTACCCACACCCAGGCGTGGGTTATTGCTATATTACACCTCCAGTTTTCATGTTTAACAATAATTTAACACAAGGCTATGTGTCTCTTTACTTTTATTTCAAACACATACAAACAGCCTTGGTATGTAAACTCATTTACAGATTTAAATTTACTTTCCATGAGACTGACATTCTCCCCTTAGAGCACCTCTCTCAGTCATTCAGCCAAGGACATTGCTTATTCATTATCTGTGCTCATCAATGGTTCTAGAAGGGAAAAATGTATTCCTAAATCATGGAAATCCATCATCATTGTACCTTTGGATAAGGATTGCACATCTAATGAATTGCCACATTCATGTATTTTTTCCTTTCTAAGCTGGTATTCTTAGAAGCTTTTGCATAACAAAGATCCCCCTGGCCTGTTTTTGTCTACTACTCCATATTTTCCTAATTTGTTCAATATACTTATCTCACTTATTGGATCATGACTTAGTTCTAGTCTGTTTTTATTACCTAATTGATAATTTTAAGCAATATTGTTATTTTAATCAGGCATGTTTGATTTTATTATTTACCTGTAGTTCAGTCTATTTTGCTTGAATTCTTTACTTTTATTGTTTTATACTATAGTGTTCATAGGCCTTTCTAAAGGTCAGTTTCCTGTGCTTTCTCCTATTAACCTGGTGAACTTGGGCATCCTGAGGCAATGTAGCAACTTTTCCATGTACACCAACAACCCTCTCCTCTTACCTCCCAACACTTGTGAGAGATGCACTTAAATATCCAAACTGGAAGCCACGCACTCCCCAGCCAAGACCGGAATAGCTGGTCAAGAGAAGGTCAACACTTGCACCACACCACATGGAACAAAGCCCTCCAGAACACACACCAGAACTGCTTTCACATAAAAATATAAACCACACACCCATCTTTGCGGGAGCTCTCAATAAAAATCTACCCAAGCAGCAGAGACCTCCAAGGCAGAAACACACTCAACCACCACAACACAACACTAATCATAAGATACATAACTCTTCTAAAAAGTGTGCCACTCAACCAAAGTCCCTAAGGCAAAACAGCATGCCCAACACACTAGTCATAGGTGACTCGATAGTGAGGCACACTGATGTCCCACTCTCTAGGTTGAATAAGGAGAATTTAACAGTCAGCTGCCTGTCAGATGCCAGGATCTGACACATGATGCACACACTCAGATCCCTCAGCAACAGGTACAAATATGACTCTGTCATTGTACATGTGGGTGTGAATGGTCTGAGACGTACCTCCCTGGACTACATGAAAAGAGACATGGAGCTGCTCTCAGATTATGTAGCCCAGGCGGGTATGAACCTAGCCCTGAGCAGCATCCTACCATCACCCAGAATGATACCACAGTACAAGCAGAAAATGATTGATTTCAACAACTGGCTAAGTTTCTGGTGTCATTCTAAGGGGATCCAATATCATCTGTCTGGTATGACATGATTGACAGATCTTGATGCTTTGCCAAAAATGGCCTGCATCTGTCACCCCTGGGCTTCCAGATACTGGCCAAGGCTTTTACCACCCCTATAGCGCCTTTTTTAGGCAGTGTTCCAAAAACCAAATTACCACTGTAACAGCTACAAACAAATGGAGTCTGAGGGTCATACTGCTCAATGCTAGAAGTCTAAATCACAAAATGCACTGGCTTGAAGCACTCCTTAAAAAGAGAACATCAACATTTGTACTGTAACAGAGACCTGGTTCAAGGCATCAGAAAGCACCCCTGCACTACCAAACTATAACTCATTCCACACCTTTCAGCCCCAGAACTTGGACCGAAGCTCCAAAGGCAGTGGTGTTTCCATATTTATAAAGGATGCACACACCTCCAAACTGGTACCGCAACATAATGCATCATAGATACTTCGGGTGCAGCTAACATTGGGTAAGACAGCGATTCAGGTTGTAGCCTGCTATAGATCCCCAACCATGTCCCAAGACACACACTCCATGTTCCTAAGCACCATGGAGAATATTAGGGTGCAACCTAACACCCTCTTACTAGGTGGCTTCAACTACCCCTCCATTAACTACTCATGTACCAATACACTTGCCCAGCGTTTCCTGGCGTTCATTAATTCCAATGCCCTGGACAAGCTCGTTCTTATCCCCACTAGAAGTAGCAACATCCTTGTCTGGGTAATTACTAACATGGGCGACCGTTGCTCTACACCAATAGTCATCTCCTCCCTGGTTAGATCCGACCATAAACTAATCACCTTGGAAATCCACAACCCTCCCCCCCAAAGGTAACCGCCATGAAAAACTTCTCCAAAGCTAACTTTGGGCTCCTAAAAACAGAGGTGGCTAACTTCACAGCACCCATGCAAATGGAGAATAGTTGTATGACCGCCAAATCATCCACCAATGCACTGTACAAACATGTACACAAATGCATGGATCTCACCATACCCAATAGAAGCAAGATGCTCTCCTCCAAAAAAAGGAAGCCAATCTGGTGGTCCCTGCCATAAACAAACTCTAAAACAGAAGGAGAAAATTGATGCGGAATAAGGTGAAGTCCCAAGACTGGAAAAACTCCCTTATCAGCCTCAACAAAAAGTTGAGATCCCTGATCAAATCCTCTAAAGCTAGCTATGAAAACAGAACTGCAGCAGATAGTAAAGACAACCACAAGGCCTTCTATAGTTATGTAAGGAATCTCCATGGCAATACCCAGATTTGTTATGAGCTACTGCACAATGGGTACCTCCTATACTGAGTCAATAGATATTGCCAGTATACTGGCCAACAGATTCAGTGCCCAATTTACCCCCCCACAAAAGGACCAATCACAATACCAGTAGATTGCCAGACACCCAGTATTACTGCTGCACAGGTTAAAACAGCACTGTCCAAGGCCAAGAATACAGCTTCTATGGGACCTGACAATATCCCTGGCTGTGTTCTATATGAACTACAGAGTGAACTGGCAGCTCACCTGTGTGCCCTGTTCACACAGCCTCACCTCAGGCTTTGTCCCTACCCAATGGTGCACTGCTACTGTCATCCCTTTCCACAAAGGAGTGACTACAGACCCTGGGAACTATCGTCCCATTAGCCTGATGAGCCTGATATGCAAAGCTATGAAACTTATCATCATGGACCTAATAAACAAGGATACAGGGAATCTCCAAATTCTGGATCCCACACAGTTTGGTTTTGTTAAGGGTAGATCATGCGTCCTCAACTTGGTCGACTTCTTTGAGTCAGTCACAAGAGCTGTGGATGAAGGCAAGGTGGTTTATACAGCCTACCTTCATCTGGCCAAGGCTTTGGATACCATTCCCCACTCAGGAATCATAGAAAAATTCACTAAGCTAGGCTTCAACCACTATGTCACTAGCTGGGTTGCAAACTGGCTCACAGATAGAACCCACAGTGTGAAAGTAGCTGACTCCAAGTCAGACTGCCGCCTAGTCATGAGTGGAGTCTCACAGGGTTCGGTCCTGGGTCCTCTCCTGTTTGGTATCTAGTTCTATGAAGTCCAGGCCAGCACAAAGGGACTCTGGCTGACAAAGTTCACTGATGATTGCAAGTTGGGAGCTATTATTAACTCCCTCAAGTGGTGCTGACATCCTACAGAATGGCCTCACTGAAACCCAACAACTGGTGTAAGAACCATGGTTTTAAGCTCAATGCCAAAAAATGTGTCGTCATCCCCTTTGGGAAAAC